>NW_017099876.1:127065-168785 GCF_001412225.1 Nicrophorus vespilloides | reverse complement strand
CAGTGCTGGGTGGCCCCGTTGCTTGTCAATAGCCATTCAGAAACCAGTTCAAAATCTAAACACTAAATAAAAAGTAAAGAAAGTAAAGAAGGTTACGGCAAAACCACCGCATTCACCAACAACCTCATTGAGGATTCAATTAGAACGCTATTTTTCTTTCACACGCCCAACATTTACTTAGAATGTTCACATTTGATATATAGTTAACCATTTTTTTCACAAAAGGTTTAAAAATGATAAATTACAATATATTCTTCAATTTGTGTCATACTGAAGGAAAATACACTTTGAAATATGAAGTATTATCATAACAATTAAAAAATACTCCTTTATATTTAATCAATATCTAAGTCATTACTTTAAAATGTTGCTCAATTTGCATATGATTAATGAATTTTGCTTTACTCATTTAAACCTCATACCGAAGAGGAAAATATATTTTTTTTAATCATTTTCTATATAATTACTAAAAACGTATGAAACAATAAAAATGTAGCAATTATTTATAATTTTTCATTATGTTTTCATTCCCAACACCATGGAAACATTTGATTAGCTCAATTTTAATAAATTACTACTAAGAAGTTTATTGGAACAATTTGATAAACTTAACTAGTATTTGATTTAATAGATCAACTTAATAATGTGATCCTCAATTAAACTAGATTTCTAAATTTCCTATGAAATGTGGAAGACAAGTTTTTATCCGAATAATCAGTATTTTTTTAATCAGTTTTAAGAACTTAATTTCAGCTGGATGAATCGACGAAGATGAAGAAAAACAAAGTTAAATAATTTGTCAAAGCAAAATTTAAATAATAAAAATGAACTCATTATTTCTACTAAAACATTTGATTGACATCCTTTTAACAAAAGTATATTAAGAAGATAACTGGATCAGTTTCATAAACTTGCCTAGAGATTGATTTGATGGATTAATTTAATGTTATCCAATAAGTTAATTAAAGTAATCTCCAGATTCCATATGAAAAATGGAGCTGGAGTAATTAAATAAGATGAAGAAATATTCAATAATAACCTTATTAACTAATTGGTGAAATTAAAATTTACGCCAAAAAATGTAAGTATTATTGAAACATATGATTGACAGAAGAAAAGTAGATCAATTTGACAAACTTGACTAGAGTTTTACTTAATGGATCAATTTCATAATGTTGGTCAGGGTGACCATCAATGGTGTTAATTAAAGTAATCTCCAGATTTTCTATGAATCGTGAAAGAGACGTTTCATTTCTTGTTATCCAAATACTCAGTATAGTATTTTAACAGCTTAATTCAAGCTGGATTAATTGACAACGATGAAGAAATAATCATTGATAAAATGTATATTAACTAATCAGTGGAAATGAGCTACAATGAAATTTCATCATCAAAATATATAGGAAATCTCCTATAAGAACGCATCTTAATGTCGTCAATATGGCATTAATATCGAATAACTTATGTTAATTATTTTTTAAAACATATCTATATCATTCGTAGAAATTTTAATTATGAATATTTCAGATTTATAATAAAAAAATAACGTGAATTCAATCGTAACATTTATTTATAAAAATAATTGAATCTTAAGTTGTTGGTAATAATTTAAATTAATATATAAATTCTTCATAATTGTAATAAATGTTTTGAAATATAAAATATATGAATTGTTATCGTAATATAAATCTACATCAAATAGTAAATATTTATCTTAACTTAGATGAATAATCTAGTTAAACGCAGCAATAAATAAGCGAGAGTGAAATGTCGGGACAAATAGCGGATGATCGCGGAGGCGCGGATTTCTTTAAAAAAAATTGAGACGTGATCTCGAGCTTTAACCTGGAACTTGGATCAAGATTAATGAAAAGTCGCAGGTGGTCGTTATTATTGTACGGTCACGGACGTCACAGACATCCATGATGAATACATTAGAATCGGTCGATGCAGATGTACTTCTCTATGCGTGACATATGATAACCCTTGAATTTTTAAAGAAAAATAAGTATTTCTGAAGAGGGATTACAATAAGTAGATTTGATGTCACAGTCACCCATCTGTGTATAATTTTACAATCCATCTCTTAAAAGACTTCAATTCGCAAGCTTTTTTATTTTATTTAAAAAATATACTAGTTCATCTAAAAAATATGGTAACCTGACAAATCAGATAATTACAGAACAAAACATTATATAACAGATAAAACAGATATTTATCATAAAATTAACTCTTCATTTATAAAAAGTTTGCGTAATATAAAGTCTCTTAATTACGATTTACATCAAAGAACGCGGAGAATTTGTTTTTATAGGTTTATAGTGGTTCCATAAGAACAGCACTAAAAGAGAACACGACAAAAAAAGAACAGTGACAGAACATTATTATAGTTTCTAACCTTAATTTCAATAGAAATCATGACTGTCAATATTTGCAATCATAGCTGCCAACGTTCACATTAATAAACAAAAGTATAACTTTTGATATTGATGACATTAAATGACAGGTAAAAGTAATAAAACTTTTAATACCTTTTGTATTAATTGGAATATACATTTTGAAAATTTTGTAATATGAAGAGAAAATATTGCACATATTAGTTTACAGAACTACTAGTAATAATAGTATTACCTGTTTATGTTTATACAATTTTGTATTTAATTGTGAAGTATCAATAAATATTTATATACTTTGAAAATTACTATCATTTTATATCCTAGTTTAATACTACTCAATAATACGAAGAGAAATTACCTCTTATTTGCATTGGAGAACTATTAAATGTTGAAAGTTGTTTTCACACACAAGACGTTTGGAATTGAGAAAGTTAATCATCGTTTATCGGATTTGAGCTATTGTAAATGAAATTGTTCGTAACGCCGTTAATGATGGCATTAATCGTACGCAATTACGTAAGCATTCCGAGGCGATTTCCAAACGGCGAATAAATCACTGCACTAATTATCTTTGTATTCCAATATCTGATGACGTTCCAATCTGAAATTTCGTCATAATTCCTTGAGCGACCAATTACGATCCATTAGGGATAACAAATGCCAATGCTATTCGTATCATCCGTAATAATTTGTTTATCGTTTCGATACATTAATGATCGTGGTCCCGGACGTTGTGGAACTGGGCAAACGCTAAATGCCTGTAATTAATTAATAAGTACGTGTTCGTTCCTCTTTCTTGTTCGAAAGGAGTCCAAATCGGTGGGACGAGACAAAGATCAAAAAGCACGATGTGAAACAACAACAACAGGAAAAAAAAGAGGAAGAAGAAATTGTCGATAAGATCTTTTCTCATCGGACCGTCGAGTGGAAAGCTTCAACGCCGTGTGCTTCTGTGGATCGGTTATGGATCGTTTCGTAATTAGATCGAATTTATATCGGAGCAATAAATCAAACCGACGATGGTCGGTCTCATAAATTAGCTCTGGCTGCAATAAGTTGTGCATATATAGACATCAGTAGCAGCCGTTACTTGTACAAATATTAACATAATCTCAAGCCAAAGCCACTTCCTTAATGAACGGTGTGTGTGTTTGTGTATACATGTACACATTTGTGTATTTGCATGTGTACAGATGTTTAGAACCAACGAAACGAAACGAAATGAAATGGCAATTAGCATAAACCACTAACAAAACTGATATTTACTTGCGAAACCCACAGATAAAACAACGTGTTCGACACGTACGAGTTACATAACGCAACAACCCGAAAAGCAAGTCCATAAAACAATGCGCGCCTCCAATTGGGAAACACTTCCATTCATGAATTTCGATCAATTCCTGCCTTATGTAATTCACGGCTAAGAGTGAAGGATGCAATTATAAACGTAATGTGCAAATCGCATCGCTTTTCATACATACTATTCCAATTATTTACTTAACATGAAATGCTTTGGAAATCTGGAGCAAGTAAATTGTGTAATATCATCGATGCGATAATTATCATGTATAGCGTAAAAACGCACGAAATTTTATGTGATTTTCACAATTTGGTATTTTCATCATCGCATATAGATTTATTCTGACGTCTATGTTGTAAAGTTCATGATATACGACATCATTTAATTCAATCGAATTCCAGAACAACATTAAATTATAGTTTATTCTTTTTATTATTATATAACTGTAGAATTAAAAAAAAATAGATATTGATCATATAAGAAAATTATATGAATAAAGACATGTATCGATTTTCTTTCAAAAAAATATATCACTTTCAATAGACTTTTTAATTTATTGTATGCATAAATGTCAAAGTTTTAGTAATTAAATCTGATTATGATTCTTCATTATCATATTTTGTATGTAAACTATTTCAATAATATTAAATTAGTTGAAAATAAATCATTTTTGACTTTGACTTTTTGACAAATTAAAAATTAAACTTAAATGGATAAATAATAGATTATTGTCTATATTTTTTGCTTTCAATAAAATTACATCAAGTACTGTTAATAGGATTCTCCATTTAAGTACTTAATATGTAGTGTTTTGTAAGTAGCGTTTATATTTGTCAATAAGGTCATTAATCGCCGTATAATATTATTTACATAACATAAGATTCCAATTAGATATTTAATGTATTAGCTTTCATACAATAAATACAAAATACTCAAATTTTCAAATCGTGCTATAGTTAATCCGCACTGACCAAAGCCACACAAAACGAGGTATTGATGTAATATTTTTCAACTATAAATCGAATTCCTCAGCTTTATTTATTATTAGCAGATTGTTTATTTTTTTATCAATACCAAACAAATGCATTTTTTTAATTTTACATCTTCTTATGTTATTTTAAGTATAATAAAACTAATATTAAATGAATACAAATCTTAAATATATAAATCTTTATTTTTATTACTACTTCATTTTAAAACAAGGTTGGGAATCGCTGCTGTAGAAATGTAAAATATATTTTATGAATAACATTTTCATATATCCTTTCGACAAAGTTCGTGTTGTTTAATAGTTAATAAAACATTAATGAACAAGTATACAATTGAATCTTCAATACAAACAGTAAATATTTGAGTATATGCAATAAATGTTTATTTATGTAGTATTTTAATATTGCAGGTTTGCATTACATTGTAATTTATGTCTATACATTTTATTATTTCAGTTATTTTTTATATGAGTATATATTCAGTATTATAAATAACAATTGCATTTGATTATTAAATAATTATTAGTAAAAATATTAATTATAATAACGTAATTAATTAATAACACAGTTTCTATTCATTTATATTTTTGTCCATACATTTAATTATTAATTCATAAAAAATGTAAAAACTTATTTAATTAATTTAATTTAATATATTTTATTAAATTCCATATAAACATGAGTTACATAATTTATAACTTATTATTCCAGACATGAAAAGTATTTTTTTTCAAAGATTTTTTAAAGCTTCATTTTCATTTCAGTTAATGTACACACGTTGAAGCTGCTTGCCACAAGGATTGAAAAGAAAATCTCAGTTCACCAAAAGCGACATGTGTTGATCCCGCGATGGATGGTACAAAGTTATGTAAGAGTACTCATCTCGTCTGAATGCCAGATAGAATTGAAAGGCTTAACAGTCGATGTGTACGCAAAGAATATTCTCTCCTCTTCATTCCTCGCTTATCATCTTTCAAGTTTACAAGAAATTTCACTCAGCATAAAGTCCATCGTCATTTTCGTAACATCCAGCAACCTGACGTCCCCGATCTCCACCGTAATTGTTTAATAGTAACAGTTTTCGAAACGGTTATTCTGCAGTTCAATAAATCTATTATAAACGCATTAATACATTACTTTATGTCTAACTCAATACTACTTTTCAATAGAAAATATATTTTATTGCAAACATTAATAGCTTATAAACTATTAATTGTTCCATTTTTATTCTAACTGTTATTTTATGATTTGTACTAATATAATAAAATAAAAATAATATATAAAAATTTATAAAATAATAAAATAAAAACTTTTAGATTTTCAATTTGGAAATTACTAAGCAATTTAGAGACCAAATTCAACAAATTATATTATAATTCTATAATAATTCTATTGAACTTATAAAGAAAAATAAAGTAAATTAAAGCTTCTAGATCAGCTTTTTTCAAATGTATTGCTTTTTTTTGTAATTGACCTAATTGCTAAGAGTACTAAGGTGACAGCTGTCATTTCGAGATCCATTAAACATAGAATGAGACCCAATATTAAGAAGCAACTCAAAGATTGAGAAACTCTGATCTTGATGATTTAGTTTTAAATTTATTTAAAACAGTTGTGTAACAAAAATAATCTAATATTTGAATAATATATTTGATCAATAAAATGTAGGTACGTAATAAAATAATAGATATTTCTTGTAAATATTTTGAAAGATAAATTATAATTCGATAAAACTAAGAATATAAATTGAATAAGACATAATCAATTATTTTCTTCACACCAAACGTGTCAAGACATTAATATGATTAGAATTCGATATGGGGAAAAGAAAAGAAGAATAATAATTAATTAATTCCAATTATTTCTTGTAATTAGTCAATTAGCGTGCTGTGAAATGCTAGATTGGAAAGCGTAAATCAATGTATCGTTTGATAAAATTAATTTTATAAATAAATTGAACGCAGCTTGTTTATGTCGAACTAAATGGACATGATAAGTTCAACGTTTTGAAAATAGAAACCCCTGCCACTTATTTTACATTGAATAATCAACGTTCATTCGTAATGCTTATGGTAACTATTACTCATCAAATTTACTTTAACTTATACATCATAAGGTTGTGTGTTAGAATAGTAGTCAGTTTGTTGGAACAATTGTTTTTCAGTTTTTCATGTCTGTTAGAAGGTTTTTATCTCAACTGGCTATGTTTTACTTTGTTATTGTTTATATATAATCTTAGCGATGTATTTATGTTACTTTTGGGAGATTTCGCTAAAACTTAATCCGCTTTTTAAATCGATGATCAGTCTGGGTGCATTTTTTATCACTTTTATCTTTTGAAAAACTGGTGGATTTGGTAAACATTTTTTAATGGAATTTAGGACGATATTCGTATGTTCTATGAATTATTGTAGTTTCAAATTAAAACTGAACATTGTTGACTGAACTAATTGCATTGTAAGTAAGTGTGTGCGCTCTATTTGCTAGGGGGAACCGAAACCGAAAAGAACAGACGTTTGTCGCTGCTAATGAAGTTGCTGGAACGGTTAATGGGTTTACGAATTTGTGAATTAAATAAGTGAACTGCTGGTTTTGAAAGTTGGAAATTGATTTAGTGGATTTAATAGGATTCCGTTTGGAAAATAATAAAGTTGCACGCAAGGATAAAGCACGAGCGTAGAGAGAGAGAAGCAGGACGAGGAGTGCCAGAGGATTTACAAAAGCGGTTACCGACTTATCTCTTTGATGTGTTTCCCCCTTCGCCTTGCATCAAATTATAAACGTTATTATTATGCATATACACAAACTGAGTCAAGAAACCAAATAAAGTAATCCTAATCAAAATACAACAGTTTTCCCCACAAACACGTGGAAACTCGAACCGATTCCTATTTAATTCCGGTTCGAAAATAGCCACACGAGAATACCTAGGTTATTTCTGTTCCAGTCGAATGCACTTGAACAAGTGAAGCAGGAATAGAGAAAAATAGAATGGAAATAAAAAGTAAATAAAAAGAAGCAAAGAACTGGAATTTTTTCGCGCGTGAATTTCACGCGTTTTGAATGAGTTCAACTAGGATATATTAATATCCATAAAGTAAATGATACTTTAGGCATGGGGCCAAAATACTTGCAGTCCAGTTTCGAGTAACGAAACGAGCAAACGAAACCAGGAAAAATAAAGAAGCAAACAAATGAAACAGGACGAAAATAATAAATTTACAACAACAAAAAAAATAAGAATAAATAGAAGAAAACATACACACTCAGTCTTTTGTTTCGTATCTAATTTTGGGTTTCTGGTTAATTTAAAGTTGCGCTCGTTTATTTCTGTGTTTCGCCAGAGGAAAGGGTGCTGTGTGCTATCCATGAATGGCTAATGGTGTCCCCGTGTTCGAGGACAATGGCAATAATGGGGGTAACATGGACCGAACACAGCAGTTAGTTATGTAATAATGCCGTATAAATTGTGTCGTTGATGCAACGGGGAAACCGCGCGCACGATACCAATCGCACACGGCCATAGCCGCATTACTTTAATAATTTAATGCGAGTCCCGATAAAAAATTATTTACTGCTTTACCGAATTACATAAATCACACATTTCTTGCCGTCGACGATAGAAAGAGATAGGTGGATAAAGATAATATGAAAAAACGAGAGAGAAAGTGGATAGAAGAAAAAACAACAACAATAACGACTGTCATAAATCCAAACGTTTTAATTTATTTACTTTGAGATTCAGATTATCTTCACGTATTTTTACCTCTTTTTTTTATTCCTGCCTCTCCACATCCTTTCTTTATTACTTCAATGATATTATAAAAGCATATCTACTGCCTGTAAAGCTTTCGAATCAGTCAACGTATATTTCCTGTAACATTATTTATTTCAATGCGACCTGAGACACAATCAATAATACTTTGAACTTTCCTCAGTTGTGAATAATGTATTTCATTAATTTATAATTTACGTATACATCATTCCCAATTGATCTACTAATTTAACATACCGTAAATTAGTTCTCAATTTCACTATATTTTTTTTAAATTTATTTATTTTCAGTTCAAATTTTCTTCATTTTTAGTTTCTCAACAAACAAAGAGTTTAAAGAAATTATGAAAGAACATCAACTCACTGTAGAGCTTTAGAAATCTATGAACGAATAACATTTCCTGTAACATTTCAATGTAAAAACTGTAACTTGAGACATAATCAATAATATATACCTGTTTTGATTTTTTCATAATTGTGACTAATATCTTTTATTTATTTATAATTTTCTTAAACGTACTGATTGAACTTTTCTAATAGTTTCATACTTAATTAGAAAAAATATTTCATCATCAAAATATTTGAATAGTTTTAAAATTTTCTTTAATTTACACTTTTGATAAGAAATTTAACAACTAATAAATTTGTTTTTTTTTTCAATTAAATATTTTTATTGCAGATATATTTTTGCAAAATTTTATACAGAAATCAAAGCTTAAATACCTAAAAGTTAATTACGTGTTAATTATTATTATTTTACCATATAAAATACAAAATTAATTGTAATTTCTTCAGTTCATTTAATACGAAGCAATAAATTCCATTTGATTTCATTTGATTTCAATATTATCAATTATCATCTCTTTATTAGACAAATATCAATAAATTTGATTATCACAAACAACTCTATTACACAATTATTGTATATTTTCACTCTACTTTAAACAAATTATCTCAAAATATATGTAAGAAAATCCAATTGAAATCATTAAAATTTGTTGCTTCAAAATTGGGACATTCGTTTTTCTAAGAAACAAAGTTGCTATCTAAATTAACAGTGTTGACTAAACTAATTATGAAAAGATATGAAAGAGTCATAAAGTAAAAACAACAATAAAAACTGTCATAAATTAAAACGTTTTAATTTATTTACTTGAAGATTTAGATTATCTTCAAGCAGATTTAACTCTCTACATCCTTTCCTTATTATAATATTATGAAAGGTGTATATTTCCTGTAAAGTTTTCGAATCAGTCAAAGTATAATATTTCCTGTAACATTATGTATTTCAATAGAAATCTGCTACACGAGACACAATCAATATATCCTTTTCAAAACTGTCTCCGCTTTGAAATATATAATTTTCTAAAGATTTATACAAAAAGTATTTTCAAGTGGAGCAAAGTTTCAAACAATCTTTAGAAATAAATACGAAACTAAAATGTATGTTTTATAAAAATTAAAGACTTTATTTTATTAAATCATTTGTATTAATAAATTAATACAAATATGTTTGAAAGTATATATTTTTGACTATTTAATAATGTTTTCAGTAAAAAAAAGTACAGAAAAACGATTTTTATCAATCAATTCTATTAATAAATATATCACAAATTTAACAAATTTTAACTTTATGAAATATCTTTTTAATATTTTAATTAGTCGTACATTGTCCTTAAGTTTACAACATAAATCATATTTAAGTAATACAAACTAATATTATAGAAATTAACATAATAGTTTTATTAAATCTGATATACATACGATTTATATTTAATGTAATTTCTTATTGTTTTGAAGAACTTTTATACAGTTATTCAAAGATTCTCACGTAGTTGATGTCGCTTATAACATAAATAATGTAATATAATATTCAATTTATGGTGTATGAATATATTGGATCATTTGAGATATGCGCGCCAATTTTGTTTTTCTTCTCCTTCTTCTTCATCTCTTTTTCTCCATAAGATATGATACATTTTGTAACATAGAAAACAGTAAATCAAGTGAAATTGATTGAATACGTTTACGTGCTCTTTAAACCTTTATATATTTCATGCGTGCAAAGCATTCGTTTTGTTTCCTTCCACATTCATGTATTATGTACTGTTAAAGATATATCACTCTGCTATACTGGTTTTCACTTTTATTTTCCGATTATTGTTTTCAATATTTCCACCTTGCCAAACCGCATGAATTAATTGAAAACAATTTGCCGCTACAATAAGTATCTTTCTATTTTCATCAATTTACATTTACATATTGAGAAAATGTTTTGTTTTTAATATTCAAACACAATCAAATATTTCATACAAACAGTATTAAATCATTTTCAACTAATTATTATTATGTACAATTAATTAAAACAATACTATTTTAATTTATTATTATCTTTGTGTCTTTAATTATTGCATAAAGCAAGGGGTAGACCTTTTAGTTTCCATGCGCCAGATTGTATTTGTACTATTGTTTATACTACTTTTATTTGCAATCTCATAAAGTTTGTACGTTTATGATTTTTTATCACAAACGTCCTTGGCCGCATAAGCATGGCTTAACGATATGTTAATATATAAATTATAGTAAAATATTGTTTTTATTAAGAAATCTAGTTTGAGATTAAAGTTTTAATTATTTAATTCATTAAATACGAATGTATTATTAATATATAATTAGTAAATTATTATACATGTCTAGTATATAACAATGCAGATTACTGATAAACAATTATTAAAATTGTTTCATTCATAAACGAAAGGTGTTAATTTGTATTTGAATCACACCTGATTCTCGGAATTTACTACGGAATTGGTTGTAAATATTTTTTTGCCCATTATTTACCGTTTTTTCTCTCCATCCTTAAGAATTCCACGAACCGTTTGGGTTTCTCACCACATGCAAGAATGAGACAACCAAATTTTAAGATTTGTTTACTTTTCACGAGTAGCAATGGGTTATTTCGTATCTCTCGGTTAGATCAAGAAAGAGATACGTATATATCATAACCTATTCATCCGAACGAGATGACCATATGACAACCATATTTTTTTTTGCATCTTCTCTGTATGCATTCCGTCGAGTTCATAAATTCTCCTCTCTTGATATGTGTGGTCAGTCTTGATGCACATATGTGGGTCACGTTAAGAACGAGTTTCTTTCTAATGTAAACAGTCGACTTTTATTAAGGAAATATAATTGGAACTTCTTGTTTTTATCATCGTTTAAATTTTAATGTGCATAAAAAACGGTCTTTTATGAAATGATTCAAATATTTTCAAAACTTTAAAAGACAAGAAAACTATTTTTTCTTAAAAAAAATGGTTCGATATCTTCCAAGAACGTTTGTTTGGGGCCACTATTCCGCGAAACATGACTAGAATTCTTGAAATTGCTAGAATTTTTATAAATTGAAGAAAGTAAGTTGTTGATTATCCATTTGTAGATTCTAGATTTCTTATTATTGAACCAAAATCAACATTTTTTTTATAGAAAAACTAATATAAAATATTAATTATTAGTTAACTTATGAAATCTTCATGTGGGAATTCAAATTATAACAATAAGTTTATATAAAAAAATGTAGTTAACAAAAATACTTTATCGTTAACTAAATGGAAATTATTAGGTGTTATAAGTAAATAAATATTAAAATAAATATGAATAGACTTGCATAATAATTTTAAAAATTAATTGTTTGGATGTAATAAATAATACTAACGTTTTTAACGATCCACTCGAGTAGGATTGTGGAGAGTAGCAAGGAGAGATCTAATAATAATCCAATTTTCCCTTGAGTAAATTTAATAGTTATAACTCGGTAATAAATTCGTAGCCCATAAAAGTAAACTCCTCTTTCTACCCAAAAAAAAGTCTTAGCACATGGATTAAAGATGTTTTTCTCGAGTTGGGAGTATTTTCTCGGCATTGTCACGGGGGAATTTTAAGCCAGAGGAAGAAGATTACACGGCGAAAGGCATTGATGTGAATAGGAGGAAGACCTCTCTCCTTTCTTTGGTTTCTCGAGGGAGTCGTCGGCATTATTTCTTCTTACTTCTTTTTTTTATACGGATAATTAATCAATCCCGTTCCACCCACCTGGATTTTGGACCACCTAACATATAACACTATTTCTTATCGCATTAGTTATTAGCATTCAATTTCTCATTAGTTACCTGTTCATCATTTCTTTCAATGAATTAATTATTATCTTCGTTTATATATATCTCCCTAATTAAAGATAACGGATTAGAAAAACAATAAATTTTAATTAAAAGAATGATTAGATGCATACATACATACATACATACGAATAGTAAAAAAAATCTATGTATTTTTTAATAAAGTCAATTAATAAACTAGATTTAAGAAAACATGTAAATTCAGCATAAATGAACAAAATCATTATTTATTAAAGAATTAATTTTAACGTAAAATTTATAAACTTTCTGAACTTTCTTAAACTAATTGAAAGAGAAATAAATGAAATAAAAGTGTGCTAAATTTTATTAAAATTGTAAATAAAGAAATAAAAAAATGTTATTAAAATCAATGATTATACAATACAGTGGAACCTCGCTTAACGAGTTTAGTCCGTTCCAAAATTTCCGAATATTTACACATATTAAAAAATACACATATATGTACACAAGTTTTAAAAATAGGGTCTATATCGCAATCCCGACAACCGAAAGACCGTATTGAAATCCCGACGTTCGTAATCCCAACTGTATCGAAATCCCAACTGTATCGAAATCCCGACTATATCAAAATCTCGACAACCATAATCCCGATAATATAAAATCCCGACTGTATCAAAATCCCGACTATATCGAAAAATTTTAACTAACATTTTTAAATTATTTCAGAGCGTAGTCACCTCGTGCTACACTTTTATTATTAATAACAATAAATTATTATTTTTTTTTTTTGATTTTGTTGAATTATTCATAATAAACCTTAACATTATGAAATAATCACAAATACAAATATATTATTAATTGTTATTATTTATTATTAATAATTTAAAAATGTTATTGTAGACATTTTCGATATAGTCCGGATTATGGTTGTCGGGATTTCGATACAGTCGGCATTTCAAACGTCAGGAATTTGATTGACGGTATTTCAGTTGTAGGACTTGCGATTGTCACCGTTAAAAATGATGTAGCAGGCGCGCAATCCGGAACTTTTCTTCTCGTCGTCACTCGTTATGCGAAACGTCGCTCGTTTCTTATAATTCATTTTTCTTGTTAAACGATATGCTCGTTATTCGAGGTGATCGTTAAGCGAGATTCCACTGTATAAACAAATAAAAAAATTATGTGACGATTTCGTGAAACGAAAACATTTTAATTTTTTTATTTATTTTAAAATTCGTAAAACCTGTAACTTTTCTAAGTAATCTTCAGAAACTAATCGTATTTAATAAATGCAATAATTCTACTTAAAAAGTTAGTTTATTCAAATTATAGTTCGTAATTCGAAAATGTAACTCTGTGAATTATTTTGAAGAAATGCAATAACTCCACTTGAAAATTTAACTTATGAATATTATAAATCATCTTCAATACATACCATCTTCAAACAATAAATTGTAAGAAGTTTCTATATACATTCATAAGAAGAAAGATCAATGATTCTATTTGAAAAAATCGATCGCAGAATTTGTAATTCGAAACTGAAACTTCGTAAAACGGAAAATAGCTTAAAAGCTGAAAAATTAGAAAATGAAAATTCATAAACGCAAATTTCCATACTTTATAACTATTCAACTTTCAAAAATAATTTTGCAATTGGAGTGGATTACGATATAGCATCTCAAATCAATAAATAAACCATCATAATAACTTTATTAAATTATTATTATAATAATATTAAGTTATTGGATGCTTTCGCTGATTGAAATTTATCGATCGGCATTAAATATTTTATTATGAATGCACTTTATCCCGGCCGTTTTGTGGAGCGCACCTTAAAATCTTCATTGCATAAGCAATCCGAATGCAAGTGGCAAAACGGATTACGTTAAATCATTTTCTCTCCGACGAATAAAGCGTATCTCTTCGTCGGCGAAATAAATAAATTTCAGCGACAACAGCATATATTTAAAAAAAAAGAAAAAAAAGACGATGATGACAACTCTTACAATTTATGAAACTATCAGTAATTTGCAATTGAATTTTCATCGTCCTCTGCGTACTTCGGCTTTTCAAATTACATTGGACAATGAAATAAAGTTTAAATATGACATATTCAGAAATAAATTTAAATATAGTTGTAAGTTAGAAAATAATTTGGATGATTTGTTGTTGATTATTAAAATTAATGAAGATTCTAAAACACAAGAAGCAATTAATATTACATCTATTTTTTATATATAATTTTATCCAAATATTTGCTTGACAAGAATTCCAAATTATAAATCTGCACACTTAAAAAATGAAGTTTTCATAATTAATTTCAGTTCCAATTTTTAAATTTATTACATGATTATTCTATAAAATATATGAAACTTACGACAATTGCGATAGGAATAGGTAGATGATGAACTATGAAATTACCTGAAACAAAGAAATATACAATTAGCATAAAAACGTAATTTTTCAAATAAATTTTAATATACTTTTTTTAATGATTTCCAATTAAAACTTCATAAAATAAATAGAAATTGTTTAAAACTAACTAGTAGCTTCGTATATTTATTCTAGTTACGATTTTGAGTAACTAAATAAATTAAAGTTATTCAATCTATAAAAGTATAATTATCATTATTACAATAATATTGATACAAATACAAATTTCCTTAGGATATTATAAGATTGGGTTAAATGTTTATAAAAAAAAATGGTCAAAATGATGACCAAAGGGATTTCGCCCTATTAAATGTTTAATTATCAAACTATAATCTAAATAGAAAACTTTGTTAGATATGTAAACATAAATTCTGAATATTGATATTGTACTGTTGTCTATGACGCAACGCACATATATAAAGCCTGCAGCAATTTGGGAATTGTTCATCGATGATTTCGTTAATTAAAATACATAATAAGCCTTTTACGAATATAATTGAAAATGTATCTATGCACATGATAGTATAATGAGTGAAAAAAATGCTAGGAAATTAATTATAATTCATGTTGAATTGGCCATAAACTGTCCTGGATATTAATTATCGAATGTAAGCGGATTATCATTACAAAAAATTTACATAATTCACATCAGTTGGATTCGTAATCATCGTTTAATAAACCATAATAGACGGAGTATCATTTGCATACTAAGCATGAAAGAATAATTTACTATACGTTTTGGAATTCCTCCATCAAATTCAAATATACGGACAAGATTGTTTAGACAGCTAATGATTCGATGATGGTAAATAATTAAATAATTTAAATTTGATTTGTTTAATAATTATCAAATTGTTTATTTAGTAATATGATAGAAAACGAAATAGAAATGTTCATTGAATATTTAGTGAAAAATAGAAAGTCAATATTTTACTATTTTTAAGTAAATTTTACATAAAATATTTAATCAAAAATATTTTAGTTAAACACAATTAAAAGGAAGAAATTCTACTAAGAATTTTTTCACAAATAAAAACAAATGAAGTTAAAAATAAGGAGACATTCTACTGCTACAATATATAATTTCTCAAATGCTTTAATGATATTTCTTTCATTTAATTTAATAGAAACTGACAAAATTCAATTGGAATCAATTTGTCAAAATATAAAATTCACATGAAATGTACGACATTCTGTTCGAATATCGAATCGTTGATGTTTCTTGTTCAAATACCGGTAAATTATACATTCATTGTACGACATTCTGTTCGAGAAGCAAAATTATATTCAGAAACCGAATCATTTTAATGTTGTTTCTTATTAAAAAACCTGTATTTCACTGTTTTTTTTTTGCTAATCCTAAATTGTTTGTAAACTGCCTCTATACTCTACATAAATTTCGGATTCAGAAGTAGATTCAATTTCTACTAAACATACAATTCCACTCTACTCTACTCTACAATTCCACAAAATACATCAATTTGGAACAAGTTATTAATTATATTATATGATAATCTCTATTATTATTTGAAAAAAAACATTGAAATTAAAAAAAAACTAGATGAAAATGAAAAAATCTCATAATTAAATATTGAATGTTGATACTCTGGTTTGCTGATTTATAAATTGATCGTAATTCCACATGATTTGTTTTCCCAAAAATGAAATTTGCTGGAATAAATATGATACGTGTATCAAATTTCAGGCTCAGCCAGTATCCACATTTTTTTTCTCATATTGATATTTTTGTTTCGTATTTACATGTTTGTGAATATACAGAGGCTACAGTGGACATTAACCGAATAATAAATAAATAAATTCGTTCAATGCATTTGGTGCGAAACGACGAGAGGGAAAATCTGTCAATTTGATTAAGCGCAGATGGGGGATGAAACGGATAAAACGGTAATTCGCTTTCAAGCCCTTTCGCACGTTTGATCTGCAGGAATATACACGTCGCACGTACATTGATTAATAATTAATTAATCAAACTAGATTCGAGCGATTTAGTGAACCCGTTTTTTAAGATATCCATTTCAGCCCGAAGTCAATCATTCGTGTATTCGGTTTCGTTTCATTCAATTTAATCCGTGTTCAGAGATAGAAACTGCATCGGATACGTGAATCTATTTGCAGATCATTTAGACAACATTTCCATACAAATTAATTGTACAGCTGGTAATCAGTTTCGCCTATATCCCTGACTATTTGAAAACGTACTAATCGAGAAAATAAATAAAATAAACTACAAAAAGGAGACATTTCTGTAGAAAGAGAAAAATCTATCATTTACGTATAAAAATAATTTTGTGATCTATTTTATTAGAATTTATTATTAATTTGCTAAAATAAAATTTACTTTATTTCAAGCCGGACTATAGTAAATCCAGACTGGTCGAAGCCGCACTATGCGAGGTATTGCTGTATTGATTATTTCGCAAATCATTTACACGTTTAGAAACAAAATAATGTATTGATTATAGCTAACTTATCTACTATTTTGATAGAGAAAATGTTCAACAAATTAAAATCTAATCATAATAATGTTAAACTATCCACCGGGAAAGATTATTTATTGTATAATACAGGGCTTCCCAAACTATGTTCCGCGGAACACTGGTTTTCTCATTTTTTCGTGTTCCATAAAAATTTCATGATTTACAAAGTGTTCCGTTGCAGAAGAAATTTGGGAATCCCTGGTCTAATAGATAATAGAATGAATTGAATAAACAAGTATACAATAAATTTACTGATCCCACCATGAAATTGTATATTGTTAAGTAAATTATTATATCGATAAGTATAATGAAGATATACTGAAGAGTGTTATTTTAATTAATATGGAAAGTCTACGTTATCAGGAAAAAAAAATATATATTTATATTAATGATAACAAACAGTTTCCAGTTTCTTTGAAACGTAACGGTGAATCATTGAAGATTTCCCGAAGGTTATCGTGGTAATTCATCATTCACAAGACCAGTAAATATAAACACCATTAGAACTGTTACACTCTTAATCTTCATAGCTATAAATTATAGATGCTTTATACTTTATGCAATTCATTTAATTGTCAACTTTCAATTATTCACTTATTTTTTTAATTGTGTTTTCTACTGATTTTTTTTAATATAATCTTCAATTATTTCTTGTTGATAGATTCTCTATCAAAGCGAAGTAATATATTATATTTACATCGCATCGATCAGTCCGGATTCACTATAGTCCGGTTTAAAAGTTACAGAACAAAATTTTAATTGACAAAATAAAAATAAATTATCATGTTTCCTCGATTATCCGGTTTCGATTACCCGAACTATATCAGGTATGTATTTCAAAGATTGTAGATTTTCACAAAACTCTGTTACGCTAGATTAGCTAATTACTTCAATTTGTCCCAAGTTGGCATAGGGTATCAAAATATAAACATAGATTTATGTAATATTGAATCTTTTATCAAAGTATATAATTTAAGTGGAACAATTGATACAAAAACCAGTTTGATACAAGTTTATTTTTATATGCAGTTTCTTTAAAAAAAATCATTTAACGTGACAAAAGGTGATTTACGAGTAAAGCAGTTAATGTTAATGAATACGGCGAATTTAAAAGTATAATCTCGAATGTGCATTGCGCAACGGCTTTTTAAGTGAATTACAATGGTTCGAAAAGAAATGAGATTAAGTAAATGTGTTAAAGGCTTTCCTCCTCGTCACCGACCTGTGACAAACCGAGCAAAATAACATCGTCCACGGAACAATGAGTCGCCTTCAATTTGTGTCACCCGATATAAATAACGTTCATTGTTCCGAGTATATTGTTATTGATTAATTGGAAGGCTTGTGTCGTATTTAGCATGGAACACCCTCGAAGGAGGATGAGAGGAGATCGTTTTCCGATTGAATCGCGAAGACCCCGAAATGTAAATTCGGATCCGGTTTAATCCCGAGGCGGTCCTAAATGGCCCTAAGACCTAAGGAGGTCTTTATCACCAGATTATCCTTGTATCCTTTTAGTTATTTACGTTAGTGCAGTTTGTAGTAAGGAGATATCTTTTGAGGATTTAGTTCAGACCGTGATTTACGTTGCCACGGAGCAAACTTAATCGAACCTCCTATATATNNCAGTTTTATCTTAAGCGCAATAACTTCTCGCTAAAAATTAAAAGTTATCTCCACTCCGCACTCAACCGTTATTTATAGTTTATAAATTTATTGGCTCCTCACACATACACATTTCTTCTTTAACCCTCTGACCTTTCACGAAAAAAATAATAAATAAATGTTGCGAAGAAGAAAAAAATAACAAAATACAAGGAAGAAAATCGGATTTGGCACAGTGTCCGAAGGCGGTCACGTAAATTCCCATCGTCACCCCCGAAGCTTTTATTTATTTTTATTAGCTGCGATCTTTTCACAGCCTTCTCATTTTTTTGTCGCCACTATTTACTTGTCACTGGCCTTTCGAAAATTAAATGATGGATGCGTAGTAAAAATGAATGGAAAAAGGAGAAATGGTTGAGACGATGGAAATTTTCTGGAGATTTATGACCCTCCGAACGGTGGATTGTTTTTCCTTCTCCGCCTCAGACATCGGTTACGGTCGTTTTAGCAGCTCATGTGTGTTGAGCTGCAAAATTTCGCCTTACGAATAAAAAGGTAAATTCCATTAAAAAAAAATGTTTTAATTAAAATCTGACTTCTTAAGGGAAGCGGAGATAACTTAAAAAGGAACGAATAATAAAATGCCTGAGGGGAATTGTTGTTCGTAAACATTCTTTAATTGCCTCTGGAATTTCATTCATTATATTCACATAATTATACTGCGGAATATTTGCAGAAGTTCAGAAATAAATGTTTGTTTCATATTATTAATAACATTCATTAAACAATTCAGTGCATTAATTTAACTGCAAGAATATTACATAATTACTTGTAAAGTATTTAGCTTTCATATAGTTTATAATAATATTATTATTTCTAGTTAATACCACCAAATATAGAAAATTCATTAATATTATAATAATTAATTTGCAATTACATAATCAGTTTTTTACTCAATTTGTATATTTTTTAACAAAATTTAAGTATAACAAAACCTCGCATAATGCAGCTTCGATCAATCCGGATTCACTATAGTCAGGTTTGAAAATTTCAGAACATAATATTTCTGAACAAAGTATAATATTAACTTAAATTATGCAAAACTAAGTAAATCCTGATGGATATAAATAATTCTCGATGAAGAATGTTAATACAGAAAAATCATGTCCTGTTCCTAAACCTAATTTAGTCCCAAAGAGATTTGCAGGAGGAAATCATTTGTAAATGCGATTTTGCCTCCCTTTCTTAAGCGAGTCTAAAATGCAGTATATTTGCCGTATGCCAAAACATCAAGGATGCCGGATAAATTTAACCGATTCGACCATAACTCACAATCTATTTATTCGGCTCTTTAAAAATACATTTTTTTCCCCAAATAATCAGTGCAGTTTAATTTAATGATGCGCATTAAATCTCACCGAAATTACAAAATAAATATTTATGATTCTGGAAAAGAAAGAGTGGAAAAAAGATAGAATTAACCATGACGAAAAGCAAACATTTTTTATCCGGATTATTAAAACAGGATACGTTCTTTTTGTGTGGATGTTGGAGGTGGAGGATGTCGAAAAACAGGATATTTCAATTTTTAATATGACTGATGTTTTCCTTTTCTCTTTACGCTCTGTATATGTAACAAGATCATTTCTCGCGCGTCGAACGAAAAGAAAGCAAACAAAAAAAAATGGAATGGACGTCGTCCTGTTTTAATTAATCCTTAAATCGCGTAAATAACATTTCAATCCAGTTCAGATTAAAATATTTAAAGTAAGTGTTATTGACGAGGTCGCAGCAAATAATTTACGATCTGATAAGTCCCGGATATAAATAGACTTGTATACCTCCCTTTTCCTTTCTTTTTGTCCTTCCGTCATGTACAACTACAACTAGTCGGTAGTAGAGTGTCTCATTTTTCTCTTTAAACGCTCGTTGATGTTTATCCGATTGCGCTCTTAATATTTCACAAAATGTCATAAGTAAGTTATGCAAATATTGTTATTGCGCGGGAAAAACAGGTTCGGCATCTGATTTTTTTTTTGCACTTATTCTTTTGCTGAGGCAGGATCGATCGATGGAAATCCAATAAAAATCGTCGCCCCAGTGCAAATATAGAGTCTTTATCGTTTTTGCAAATAGTGCTGTTCAATATTTGCACGGCGATCCGGCACTTCGTGATAATTGCAAACTATTATTATTATTATTTCTCCATCAAAATCCGTTACGGATTCCACTTTCGCCGGACTTTGTTGATCGTCTACGAAGAACAAATATTCCTCGAGCACCTTTGAACTTTACTTAAACGAAGAGCCGAGATTAATGTTTGATCACGTAGCTGTTACCAGAAGTCACTCTCTCCTCCAAAATGCATTTCAAATATTTTATGTGGCTACCAGATTTATCAACACGGACTTTCCATAAATTGCTTCCTTCTTCAATTTTATTACTTTATTTTCTAATAATATTATCGTTTTGTAAATGTATAGTATCATTAATTACATTGTAATGTGTTCATTAAATTCATATCAAACAATTAGCGTTGTACTATCTCGCATAGTACGGATATTAGATAGGTTCCGCGAATATCCCGAATTAGTCGAGGAATTATATAAAGAAAACTAACTGACCGAAGCCGCATTATATCAAATAATACAAGTGATACAAAATAATTTAATAAAATGATATTATGTAACAATGATGTTACTTTTTTTTAGAGA
This sequence comes from Nicrophorus vespilloides, assembly GCF_001412225.1. NCBI lineage: Eukaryota > Metazoa > Arthropoda > Insecta > Coleoptera > Silphidae > Nicrophorus > Nicrophorus vespilloides. The sequence goes on along the minus strand of NW_017099876.1, from coordinate 146,937 downwards.
ACTAAGATAAAATAAAATCAGGGAAGCATTATAAGCCTGTAACAGATGGTGGAGTATTTATATGCACTGTTGAGACTAGTATTGCTGTGTCATCTGATACCCAATCTGAAGCTACTGTTTAATGTTCAAAATCCTCTTTATTCTGGCTTCAAATAATATCTTAATTATGAAAATAAGTTTAGAAATATATATGCAGATAATATAGTGATTAATTATTGGTTATTTATCAATATGAAGTAATATTTTTAATAAGAAATGATATTCTTTATTTCGTTGAATGTTTTCATATAAAATAAAATATGTCCATTCAATAATAACAATAAAGTAATACCTCGCATTGTCCGGATTCTATTAGTATGATTGGATATTGGCGGAACCGATTATCCGGACTATGCGAGGAATTGCTGTACAATACAAAGTAATATTTTTAGTTTGTGAAAAACTCTTATGTTATTTCATTGATAATTGAATAAATCCAAAAAATAGACTTAATTATTTTTAAAAAGAAATAATGACATTATAACAATATTCTTTATTTCATCGAATGTTTCAATAAATAATAAAATATGTCCATTCAATAACAACAATAATACGTCGCATTATCCGGATTCCATTAGTGTGATTTCAAACAGTGCTGGATATTGGCGGAACCGATTACCCGGACTATGCAAAATATTGCTGTACTTATTTCAAAGATTATAAAATTACATAAATAATTCCTTAAAAATAAAGTATTGTAATATTAAAAAAAATCATCAAACAAACTTTATGTTAAAAAATGATTTATATCAATATATTCTCTATTGCAGTGTAAACATCTATAAATAAAAGTTTGTTTACAAAAGGCGTCAATACTTATTTCAAGTACTTTCTTGAATAGTATTTTCTAATGTAAATTACGCAAATTTCAGAATACTTCAAAGGTTTTTAAATGCGTAGTCTCAGTCTAACATTTATTTTGTACTTTATCGTTGTTTTTTTAAGACAATTTGAATTTTAAGATTTTTTTATTTAAGTTCAAAGCAAGTTTTTTAATACACTAAATCATTTATAACCATATTTACTCATTGCTTTGCCTTTACTACATTTTGTTTCGATATTAGTTTAATTCTGAATATCAACTAATTAAATAAAAGCAATGAACAGTAAGACCTCGTTTAGCACTTAGAATGCGTTATAAGACGACAAGCAAAGAAGAAACAGCGTTAAACGAGGTCATATTAACATATAGTAAGTAAATTTAGAGTTAATCAACGTTAATCGATGAAACGAAACTAACATCTTAATATTAATTAAGAAACAAAAGTATCATTAGATCTTAATTATTATTTTTACTTACGATTATAATTAAAATCATTACAGATCGAAAAATAGAACGACAACAATTCGAAAGAGCAGAAACGATCTCTTGCAATTAATTCGAATGCGGCAGCGGTGATTCATTTTAAGTAATGTAATTATTTAGTTATATTTTTAGGCGGGAAAGTGGATCGAATCCAAACAATTCGCAGTATATAATTCTCTTTCGTAGGTTATTTGTTTGGTTTCGGCTATTTCTAAACGCGATAGGAAAGCGAAACAGACCTCGCAAAAATCGCATCAAATGTAAATACAATTATTTATTTCTTCAATATTAAAACCCGGTGATTTTCCTGGAACTTTAGAATATTTGAAGTAAACACTCAAATTGAGAGAAAAAAAATCGATGGAAATATCGCTCGCTGCGGATTACAAAAGTTTACATGTAGATATTATATTGTTATTATAATTTTGCGAAATGTATACATAAGTATTCGTAAGAAGAAAACTACTTGAACTTGGGAAATTTTTAAGTAACATCCTGCGGATCTTTATTATATTTTTTGATTTATTTTATCTAGGATTATTTACAAGCTATTATAATTAAGTTGATGGAAAATCCCAGTTGAATATTCAAAATGTTACAGTTTTATAAGACACATATTAATATAATATTTTCTAAAAATATACTAGTCTAATTTGAGTAAAACTCTAAACTCCTTTGATAGTATTATTCAGATTTAATCAATTTCAACTCATTGTATAAGAACATACATAATCAGGTATTTTCACCAGCTTTATACCAAAAACTTAGTTTAGAACCTCGCTTAAGGAATTTAATCTGTTCCAAAATTTCCACATTTTTACTCATATAGTGAAACATATTCAAAAATACACATAATATGTATACAAGTTTTAAAAATGATGTAGCAGTCGCGCAATCCTGGTCTTCCCTTCGCATCGTCACTCGTTATGCGAAACGTCGCTCGTCATTTTTCTTATAATACATTTTGTTCGTTAAACGAAATGCTCGTTATGCAAGATGCTCGTTAAGCGAGGTTCCACTGTACTACCTGTCAATCACTTGATGCTTCTGTAGATAGTTTATATGACACTTGTCAAAACAGGGGCCCGCTGACCACATTCGGCCCAGTATGGCTATGAATATGGCCCAACAAAAATAACATATACACTTTATGAGACTACAAATGCAATTTTTACATACTATTTATTTATAAGCTATATATTTTAGGGATATGACCATCAGTGCACCCATGTGTCAATATGTCAAACATAAATTTGATGAAATGTTTTGTTAAGATATAAAATACGTATGGTATACTTCCTTGAGGTACTCCAGATATAATTGAAATATTTAAGAACTTATCATTTAGGTTTTATAAATTAATATAAAATGTCAAAAGTCCACTAATTTTAAACAGGACAAACTATTTCATTATAACGTATTTATCAAATAATTAGATAAAATGTATTCATTTGGAATTTAAAAGACAGTATATACTATATAGAATCTAAGAAGTAATAATAATTTATTAAGAATGGACAACAGTAATTGATTTTCTCCTAATATCTCGAAGTAAATTCATTGTGCTATAATATAATACAATGTAAATGCGCAATTAAATAAGCATCAAATATTAAGTAATTAGTCGTCATACAATAACACAATGGCAACCGATTTCAGTTTGCAATTACTTATGATAGTATAGCATGCAATGATTATTAGAATTGTTGAGTTTACTGATCGTTAAATAATTGTACATAATAACAGTCCGTTAGATTGAAATAAAATTTTAAATTATTTAGATAAATAAATTAAATAGCTGCAATTGTTAAGTGTAAAGTCCATAACAATTGAATATACTCATGGACAGACAACTATAAGTCAATAACCTTTTGACTAAAAACTACACGCTACTTCCCAAGTAACTTGTCGAGTAACACGTATAATTCTGAAAGCACTTGCGCAAGTTGAATGATTCAAGTAAAATAAATTAAATATCACCTATACTACTTGATACTTGACATGTTACTTGGAATATATCAAACAGTCTCTTTGAGAAATTCCCAAATTTCTAGACCTTTGTTTATATCAATTGATCCTAGTACTTGGATTTCATACTACGTTATACTTGACACGTTACTTGTAATGTAACGCGTAGTAATATGTAACAAATACTTGTTTATTTCTTAAGTAAATAAAGATGTTACTGAATAAACATATATATATCTTGAACAAAAACATTTGTGGGCTCGGCCGGGATTTGAACCCGGGACCTCTCGCACCCTAAGCGAAAATCATACCCCTAGACCACCGAGCCAGTTGAAAAAAATGACCAATAAACAGAATACGACTTCCTTGACAGAGATCATATGCAAATGTTGGCTCTCAGCCAACACAAAAATGCGGTGGAACGTTTTACATCTTTTTTTGGTATAAAACAAAATTAAAGAGCTTTCGGTCTCGTTTCACATGTCATTAAACGGCGCACTTTACCGCATCCATTACGTTCCTCACGAAGACTTTTATTGTCGGCAAAATCATCGTAAAATAAATATTATTGAAATTACTCCTTACTTTTAATTGAACTAAATTAAAAACGTATCACATAGAAATCACGCTGTGATCCTACATAATTGATCAATAAATTCCGTTTCATTCACATCCGTTTAATACCAATTAAAATACATTTTTTGCAATCGGTTTTTCTTTTCTTATTTCTTAAATATTTATTTTGCTTCGATAATTGAGCAATTTTCCGTTCCTCCGCTTTTGTGAAATTACCTCAAGACCTAAAATTATAAAATTATATTCTGACAATGTAAAAAAAAATGTAAATAAAGGCATGATCGTAATGCAAACAAATAGGATCCTCGAAGACGTCGATGATTCAACTATACTTCGGGCTATAAGATAACATTTCAGACTTTTACTCGTTTTTTCTTCTTTTTTCAAGTAATTATTGCTATTATCCTTACGGCCAACGCTCGTGCTCTTTGTAATCTTCGTATTATGATTACGCAACTTGTTTATTGTATCTACCATGACACAAAGTTTAATATTTGTTCATTTTATATTAGTCTTTAACATATAGTTAAGAAATTTATCATTTTATCAAATTAGCTTGAGTAGTATCCGTATTGATTACGAGATTTTCTTTCCCATTGAACATGTCCTTCAGCATTATATGTATGATATCATGATTAGTTACTCTAATCATGCTTCCACACTACACATTCATAATAAATGTCTGTCAAGTGTACTTAAGCAGTAATAATTAATAAATTATATAACTATAAGAAAAACAATTGAATCCCTATTTCTATTAGGCACGAACATTGAAACGTGAAATTTACCACTTAATAAACTTTAATCAAAGAACAAAAATATTAATTCTGTTTATAAAAAAGTCTTTAATTTCTATTATCGATCAGTCTTTTTATAATATAAAATATAACAGTTTTTTTAGATATTTTTTCTGGTACATATAAATCTAAAATCGCTGTAATAAAATGTTTAGAGTCCATAAAAACAAGTTATAACTTTAAACTTATGGCATGTCTCTTAAGCTCTAATGATCTATTAATCATTAATTGACTCCAAAGTTTTATTTAAGTTTTTTGTATCGTAAATCAAATTTAAAAGCGGATTCCGATCATCTTTTGCTGCCTTCGTTCATATTTTATAAAAACAGAAATCAAATTATATTTCACACAGATTTGATATTTCAATAAGTTACTAAATCTAAAATGAGTTCTCAAACCATATACGTTTTTAATTACGAAAGACAATGTTGGAAGCATCATTCCAAAATGGTTCTAGTCAATCATCCGCATAGCACGAATAAAAAAAGTATGTTAAAATACTGAGGGATAACATGTCGAAACGTTTGCCGCTTGTCAATATTTAAATTGAGATTTGTTGAACCAATAAAATATGTTGAATTGAGTTTTCTCCATTGTCAGAGTGCATTATTGGAACCCGAAATTGGACGTCGCGCTCCATCATGAAACCGTTTTTGGTTCATCACCCGATTTTTCAATTAAAAAAATCAACAACAACACGAAACGCTCGCCGTGTTCGGTTTTTTAATTGATGTTGAATTTAGTTTTGAATTTCGGTTGCAAAATGCTTGCGTTGGTTTGTTATTAAACGCATCAACTATAATCTCATCTCGTACATCTACTCAACAGATCTAATCTCCGATGCTCTTCGTTTTTCTTCCACCTTTAACGAGCGCTAGTTTCGTAAGAACGATCCTCGGGTTTGACCCACTCGCCTTGAAATTATTAAGTAAATACCGAGGGAAAATCGGATTTTAATTGATTTATGACACATCCTTTTTCTGGATAAAAATCCACCTCGTTAAATTATAAAGAGACGATTTTGATTTATCCAAACCAGATTTTTTAATACAACACCGCCTATTTCTTAGTAAATATTTCACATTAAGCTACATCCACACTATACGTGACATAAGACATAAAATTATAACGTACCAGCAGTCAATTTCTATACCATGATAACCAATATTAGTTACTATTCCTGACAATACTTTTACAACTTATTATTGTACGAAATATGCATTAAATTGCCACCAAAACCCGAATATTTTACGTCTTTAATCTCAAATCATACTTATATAAAGTTCCAAAAATATTTTCTAATTTTTTTCAATTATATTTACTGAAAATACACAATTTTTCCGTAATAAATATTATTATTTATATTAAAAAAAAATAGAACTAAATAAGATTATAAATGTTTGGCCAATAAATTATTATTATTATTAAGATTATAGACAAAAAGAGAGAATAAATTTGAGTTATTTCTAGTTGTATTTATTTAATGCAATTAAATATTCTTGAAATTTCGTAAGATCAGTGTGTTTTTTTTTTTCTTAGAACCAAAATTATTAACTTTTTTAAAATGTAACATATTTTATGTTAGTTGCTATACTTGTTTAACTACATTTGTTTCTTTTTGTAATAGCTAAAACAAAAAATAAATGCAGTAGGATCAGTGCATTTGGAAAATTACTTCTTAGAAAGAATTAATACAAAAATATTAACAAGTTTCTGAAAATATAATATTATACAAAATTATATATTTTTATAAAGTATAAAACATTATATAAATAACTATTAAATTGATGCTGTATTTGTTAAAGCTTCTTACACGTTCGTGTCTTGGAAATTGCTTCTCGGAAGGTAAAGTGAGAATGAAATAAGAGCGGTCGGGTGTTAAATTTAATTATCTTCCTGTGGTCCGAACTCGTCCAGCTTTATGACGCCTTTAGTGTTAACACCGTCCTTTATCAATAACGAAATTTATTGTGATTCGTTTCAATTACGTGATATACCATTCCACGTGTAATCATATGGTTTTAATGGAGGTGTACAATAAAAACAAGAAGAAGGAAGGAACAGATCGGTGGGCGTGAATTTCTCGAACTGTTTCCATCTCAGTTGTTAAGTTTCTTTTCGGTGCAATAGTAATAAGGCGTCGGAATAAGCGGCGGCAATATTAAGTATCATCTTTATTTTCTGGGAAAGTCATCGCGTGTCGAAGAGACCGAGGAGGCTCAAGGTTACGTGTAGAGGTGTAATTGTAAATAAAATGTAACAATCATTACTATATTTATTTCAGCTCGTGTAATTTTTTGGGACGTTTCGTGAAGTCGCGCGGCGCCTCTCTTCAACGAGGGCCCACTTAAAGAATCCCTCCTTCATTCCGATGTGAGAAGAGCCCGTCTCCCTCGATTCTGTCCGCACATCCAGTACCATAAATATTATTATTTATATTAAAAATTGTCTCCTCGTTTTTCCCACAAAACTGATGCGATGACGTATTTTATGGAATCACACGTTAACACCTTCTGATAGGGCCCCAAGGGAATATTTATGTAATGCACGTTTTTAAAGGCGTTTGTTGTTTCTACCACTTGCCGCAATTAAAAAAGAACTTTATTAGGCGTCCGCTTGAAAGCTTTATAATTTCCATTTAATAAGACCACAGGATCTTTATTTAGTTCCTTTTTTTTGTATTCTCAGTGTTTCTGTAACATGTAACTCCAGCCACGACAGAATCATGTACATAATGAACGGAAACAAAAAATATGTTTGTATAATAACACGATTTTTCTTTTACACCTCGGTAACGAGAAATTAATGACACCATGTGTTTTACTCCTCTGAGTTTCAGACAAACTTTTTTCTTGTTAACATTATTTTTGGTACTCAAATTAATTCTGGATGGATTTACAATATTATACTTATCAGCGGCATTATTTTTTAAAATAAATTGAAAATATACGACAGAAAGACCAATAGTCACATTTTTTTTGTTTATTTTGTATTTTCGTTGTATTTTTTATTAGTTAGGAAATTATCGATTTATTTTGAAAACAGTAAAAATATATTATTTAATTGTTGTATAAGTTTCAACTACATCACAAAGTAACTACATAAATTGTGATATTGAGGAAACAACTCATTAATGCGTATTCACTACGCAATTATTGTACTTGTAGTAAGTACTTGGAAAGTATTGGTCAATGAGTAGCCGGCTTTAGATTGATATAATGATGACTATGTAAAAAGGTCAGTAAACTTAATACATGAGTATAATTGATATAATGATGACTATGTGAAAAGGTCAGTGAATTTAATACATGACAACGGGTGATAAATTATCATTATTAATTGCAAAACATCAATATTAAAATTAACTAATCAAACCGTATACTCGGGACAAGTAGAAACATATTTTTTTAAAAGGAAATAATTATTAAATTAACAAACCTTAGAAATAACAGAAATTTAATGATAAAAATATCTTAACAAATATGATGATTTCGATGATTGTAACACAATTGACAGTTATTAAAAAGTGCACCAACTTAAATAAAAGTAACTAAATTTAGTTATTTTGTTAGGGTAATACATAAATGTCCCATATATGCACAGTTATGCAACGTAATAAAATCAATTTAATCCAATTGAAAAGTCAAAATCTTAATAAAATTATCTCTGCTTCGAGACAAAATGCATCTTCTATAAAGAAAACGTCCATTTCTAACTAATTATCCACTTTATCACCGAAACTAAATAATCTATAATCAGAAATTCGATGATAGAAATATCTTACCAAATATGATGATTTCGATGATTGTCACACAATTGACAGTGTAACCAACTTATTTTGTCCCATATCACGCACAGTTATGCAACGCAATAAATTCAATTTAATAAAATTGAAAAGTCAAAATCTTAATAAAATTATCTTTGCGTTGAGACAAAACGCATCTTCTTAGATAAAAGAAACTAAGTAATTATCCACTTTATCACCGAAACAAAATAATCGATAGTCAATACTATAATATTTTTATCTAATCTTCAGTGTTAATTATCTTAGTTAATTAGTCAGGCCAGTAATAGAAAAAAAAGAATAAATTGATGTGATCGAATTTGCGTTTTCGTGTAAATCAGCTTAATCCGAAACGCGCAAGAAGCCAAACGCGCGGGGATTATCCCAGAACTAATTTCTTAAATGGAATTGCGAAAAAAAGTGCACTAATTAATGCTGGGCGTTAAAGCCGAGACTGGATTTTCAACTATAATCCACCGTTAAAATAAATACCGTAAATTACAAACGTAAATTAGTTTTTCTTTTAACTAGTTCAATTATCTTTTACGGTTTTTATGCAAGTACTTTAAAAGCCAAATCCTGTATAATATCATTACATTATCGTTTATTATATAATTAATATAATTAATGCCCAAATGTATTGAAGCTAATACAGTTTTTTTTTTCAATAAATTATACTTTTTATAAGGTTTCTTTAATAGATTATTTGATAACCTATGAATACTAGTTATTTAAAATTCGTATAATTACATAACTTCAATTGATAGTTAAACATCATAATGATTACAGCAGAGGGCGTCTTTGATTAGTGCGGATTCACTTTGGAAATTTCAAAACAAAAACATAAATTTAAATTGTAACTTGTTTATTTTTATGCGGTTTTAAAGTCCTCGATTAGTCCGGTTTTAAACTGTGTGGGAAATTGAATATAAGTGAATACAAATTAAATTTATTTCTGTTTTTTTATTGTTCAATTAATTAGGATTTGATTAACATGTCTTTGAGTATCGTATATTTTATGCGATGGTCATTAATTATGAGATTAAAAAAGTCGTCTGGAAAATTTGAAATTGGCGCGATTAAAATTGCACGGCGAATTCCATCCCGCCGGGATATTTCGCGCTGCTGCAATCTCGGGCATTCGGCCAAGAAGATTTGATATGGAAAAATGTGTCAAGAGATATTTCTAATTAAAGCACCGTTTTTGTCTCTAAATAGCTTACAAAAGAGTAATTCCGAACAAACAGCAATATTTAACAATAGACTTTTTCAAAAAGATTTTTTTTTCTTATAAGGAAACAGATTTTAAACTACTTTTCCTTAAAGTTATGTTTTCCGTTTCAATTGCATATTCTTCGGAATGGAACATATTGTGTTCATTCAATGATTCGCAAACTTATTGAAGAAACCCAAGACAGGTATACAAAAAGAAAATTAAACAAAAATTCTTGTAAGAAACCTAAATATTGAAGTTAATAAGAAACAAAATAAAATAAATTATTTTTTTATTATTATTGCTCTTTGGTCCAAATTAGAATTTTTTTTTTGTAAATAATTAATTATAATATGAAATTGTATTTCAGTATTTTCAACTTATATAATTTATACTGAATTTTGAAATATTTTATAATTTTTTTTATGAAATCTGTATATCTTGAAACGAGTTACTTATATCTATAATAAATCAGTGGAAATAAAAATAAAGTAAAACAAATCTGCACATTCCTAAAAACCGTATATTATACGCATTTTCTAGTTAAAACATATTTTAATCTCAAAATACCTTATCTGATTTGGTAATTATAAAATTGAGCAACTTTTAATGAATGTTCTAAATACTAGTTTATTTATACAATATAGTTTTAAAAAATCCTCTTTAACGAATTAATTCGTTACATACAATAGGAACTAAGTAAATCCAAAATTTTGATGTAACAATTGATATAACATGTGAAGAAGATTTTTGTTTTTTTATTTTAAATTTTGAAAATATTTTAAGAAAATTAACAAATCTGTCGTATTTTTATTAATATGTTAACAACAAAGTACTACTATCATAAATAAGTAAATTTTTAAGAAAAGTTACAGTTATTTGTCTTTTTATTGGACGATTTGAAAAAAATACAATCATATTATATAGTAATATAAATTCTGAATATATTTATATTGAATATATGTGTACATCGTGATGGTACAAATAGGATATGTCGACGTTGCAAGAAAAGGTATTTTAATTAAATTGAATATATACATTAGTGTCTCGCCAATGTCCATTTATCTAGCATGATTATCTTTGAATGCAGCAATACGTAAATTAAAGAGAAGTACTTCGTTTTCTTTATTTTATTTTTGTTCATTATATGTATATTAATCAACAAATCTTTTTTTTATTTCAGAAGATTTAACGGGGTGAATGAAACCTAGAATATATACAAATTATATGAGAAAAAAAATATATTAATTATCATAATAAAAGCGTAATTACTATGGAAAGGTTTAAATTTTATTTTGTGATTTACTGCAAATTCTTCCAATGAGATATTTAATAATACGTAAATTGAAGTATCCAATATTTTTTATCTTAATACGCAATTTATTCATTTAAGTAATTCATGAATTAAGAGATTTCATAATTTTTGTTACAATAAACATAGTAATTTTGCTTTCTAAAATATTTATTTCTTTAAACATTGTTATTAATTGTACTTTTTCGAATGAGAATTTATTTAGATTTTTCATCTTTTTGAATCGCAAATACTTCCAACGCGATATTTATTAATACGAAAATTATAGTTATTTATTATTTTTCTTTTTTTTTAATTGTAAATCAATTTATATGATATTTATACGGTGCTTTGGAAGCCAAATGCAGTCGTTTATTATTTGCAATAACAAATGTCCTGCGGTATTTAAATCTAATTATTAATGATATAAATGAGAATATTGCATAAATTATTTTAATAATTTATAGACATGGAATATAAATAATGGTGATAGCATTCATTAATACTCAATCATATGTGATTGTGATTTGTCATTTTATTTCTTTTAACGTTATTTTGAGAACTTACCTTTGCATTCGTTGGCATCTTTAGCGGTGGCCCTTCCCCATGGTCTGTCAAAATGAAAGGGTTTGCATCTTTCGCAATCGCGCCCGGCGGTATTGTGCTTGCACTCGCAGGCAAGTTGACCATCGCGCCCGAGAACGCACTGACTTGCATGTCCATTGCATTTGCATCGCCCGCCGACGGCGAAGTCCGCGACAGCATACTGATGGGTGACGGGACGGTAGCCACCCATCAACCCATTGCTACCCATCTCGACGGCCGCCGCTGCCGCCACCGGCTGCTTCTTCTCCTCCACGTCCAAAGCCTGCATCTCATTCACCAGCTGAACCGAAGGTCCTTTAGTTTGATTATCTTCCTCCAGTTGTTTGTTGTAATGATTCTCGTCGACGAGAATGTCCAGGTTATCGGATAAATCTTCGGTGGGCATATGTAGGCGATTAAAAACGACTTTGATATCGGTTGCGGTAACCCAGTCTTGGAGAATCGGCGAATTATCAAAGTCGTGGCTGCTAGGTCTACCCTCCAGAGTGCTGAAGGCGATCCTGGAGACGTGCCCCAAGCTCAGACCGTCGCCTCCGGTGTACCGGTGGGCGTCCGTGCACCTAGCCTCCTGCTCATTAGTTTTTGTTATGGTTGCCCGATTAGGTCTTCCGTAGACCCTGCGGCACTGACTAGAATAAAACTGGAAGGGTTGCCACGTCTTTCCGTAGTCCATGCTCTTGAAGATGGCTATGGAATCCGGCTTGGGGGTGTGAGGGCAGAACTGCAGACTCACGTAGGTCAACTCGTACTTCTTGCCCAAGCTAAGAACCAGGGTAACGTTATCGGGAGGCGCGTTGATGGAAGTAGCGGCTGCCAGAGGCTCGGACCTCCAGCAGGTAACATTATTGGGGTTGTTCAAATCGGTAAGATGCGAGGATGGGAATCGGTAACGCGGCTGGCGGTCGTCGCATAGGTGACACGCTGGGTTCGAACCCGAATCAGGTGCTTCGCAGTAATGAGCTGCCCCATGTTGGCCGCACGTCGAAGATGCCTTCACCGGCACCCCGAAGGCCGCGTTCACGAAGTCCGGGATGCAGCGACGGGGACGATCCTCGTCGTAGCACGGATCCGATTGCTGAGACGCGTACATAAAGTTATCGGCCCAAACACCGCAAAAACAAAAAACCGACAGGTAAAGGACGAGCAACATGTTCTTCACCACTGCGAACGCCTCTATGTCTTTGATTTAAACTTTACGGCAGTTGCCGTTCTTGCTGTTGTTATCGTGCTGATTCTCTTCTCGGAGTTGATCTTCTGCTGGGTCTGAAGGAAGGCTCTCCTCAAAACTTCATATTCACACTGTGTATAGTTTCGGGATCTCGATAGAGTCGCGTGGAGGCTGCGGACGTTTTGGCTGTTGCGGAGCTCTCGGCGGACGCAGTTTGACTGGCGGTCTGGTGTCTGGTCGGGTCGAGTCGCACCGCCCTGCTCAAAAAGGGCGCACCGTCAGCACCGCTAGCACCGCCATCCATCCAACCATCCCATCCATCCATCCAGCATCCTCGGCTCGGCTCTCTTTCGCACCACAACACAACGCACAATCCCCGCATCTCGCGATACGTCCTCAAGAACACTCCACAAGAACTCTGGATCGCTTCCTAATTGATGATTAACTCAATTATGGCAAATTACCGACTTGTCCTTCCCCGTCTGATACTGATACCAATACCACCTCCGATAACTAATGGCCTTCTCCTCCTCCTTCTTCTTCTACCGAGACACAGCCTCATCATCCACTTTCCGCGCGCTAAACTAATTGATAAATAAATCCGACCCATCAAACTGGAAAATTACAATTTTCTCAACTCACTAACATTAATTAAAGCAGTCACTACAACTGCACTTCCTTTACTACAATAAAATTACATACATCAATATTAATATGATAATGTAAAAAGTTGCATAATTCAATCTACGTCAATATTAATATAAAAATAAATGTCACAAAACATATTCTTGACGTATGATGTATTTACAGATAATTAAATCAGTCATTCTTCTACTTATTTAGTGAATTCCATGTATTTATAACTTGCCCAACATTAATTACTATTATCACTACAACTGCACTCCCTACAATTATTACTAATATCAAAATAAGGTTTCATTCGATATTAAATACAACTCAATCATCTTCAATATTTCTAAATAAAATAAATATTAAAAAACTACAAATATGGTTATTAAGTATTTACATGAAATCAATTATCCTTGTTCTAAAAACATTTATATTTTCTATATAAGTAATAACTTGTCATTTGTCAATATTATTACAATAATTAAAAAAATCACAAAATTTAATCCGTACCAAAAACATTTTTTTTTACTTTGGTGAAAGTAGTATTTTTAATGAAGATTCAAGAAATACAATTTAATAGTATAAAAATAGTATTTTATAGGTGATAATATTTTCTGTGCACTTTCACAATCAATTTGATTAATAATACCTTAATATCTATTTGCAATATTTCTTGCGTGAGTTCATTTCTGTAACATGAAATTCAATCATTATCTTCTAATTAACAAATTTCAAAACAAAAAGTTTTCCTATCTTACATATTATAATTAGATATTTCAGTAATTACTTTACTTGCAAATAAACTTTTTGTTTCAAAATTAATTTTATATTAACCATAGTTTCAAAAAAATAAACTTTCAATATCATTTGGATCAAAAGAATTGTCAATTAATTTTTTACAATATATTTCAATTTTCTTTTTCTCATTGCTATAGGGGTAATTAATGAATACAGCATGTCACAAAAATCACATTCAATTATAATCTTCATTTCTCTGAAGCGAATGCAGGAAAAGAAGATTAAAATACTTTAAACATAATGACTAACAAAAAAAAACTTAGGCTGTTGACCTAAGCTTTTTTATATATTTTTTCAGTTTATATACTAGAAACAAAATAGTATTTAATATTATCTACGTTTAAGTAACTTAAATACTACGCATCGTCATTGTTTGTGCTCAATGTTGCAATTAATTAATAAATATTATATTAATTAACAGTTCCTTGAAAAGCGACTGAGCAATTCATTCTTCTACAATATTTATTGAGACGCTTCTTGATAAATTCTATTTTTATATGCCACAATTTATCCACATAGTGCACAAAACAAATACTGAGTCAGTTAGTGATACGACATGTGTATTTAGAAAGAAATAATAAAAATAAAATCAACATTGAAAGTTCTATAAACTTTTATATATAATTTAATATAATAATTACTAATATTTATTTCAATCATAACTACATTAAAATTCACAAAAAAAAACCTGTATTAATTGAAAACATTAACACATTTTTAATAGTTTGAAAAAGTCCAATAACCAGACTATTACTCGTTGACAAATTCTAAATAATTTTAAGAACCTATTGTTTTAATACATTTTTACTCTGTTATAGCATGATAAACCTCACAAAATAAATGAGCTAAATTAAAATTAATTCTACAAAATTAGTACACAAGTCACTTATTGATCGGTTTATTTTTGTATGTATTTAGTTCCTCAATTAGTCCGATTTTAAACAGTCCGGGATATTGTCGGAACCGTACTATACGAGTATTTCAATTCCACTATAAAATTAAGAAAGAAGTATTCAATGTCTTTGATTAGTAAAGAAATATAAATGCAAATTATGAAACAAATTCAATATTATTGATATTATAAAATAAAATCCTTCATAAATTCGTTAATAATTATTTTGTGAAGAATCAAACGTTTCTTCTTCCTTCCACTTTACCCGAAAAAAAACTTAAAGGAACAATGTACATTATTTGATAGTTAACACGTTTGGAATGCGTTCACTTGAGATATAAGAATGAGCTGTCCGACGCTGAGCTGTGAAAGGGCAGAGATATGCAAATGCTAGGATTCGTGTCATCGCATATTTTAGCATACGCTTTGAGATTACCACAATTCCAAAAATCAAAGAGCTTGTAAATTCTTCTGTTGTGCACTTTAATCTGATCATATAGCATTCACGCTTATTAGGAGAATCTCGGAATCTTATTATATATATAAATGTTGAATTCAAGAGGAGCAGACAAATCTCTTTGCCAGTTCCTACCCATTCAAGGTAAAGTCATAAAACTCTCGGAAACCTTTGATTCTAAAAGTTCCCGCTTGATTCACAATAAAAAGAACATATTGGTAATATCAATGTTTCAATTGTTTTTATTTAATTTTAAATTATTCGTTTAAATATTATTAATCAAATGTAAAAGTTTCTACAGTTAATAAATAAATGATTACATAATCTTAATACAAACAATTTTCAATAATAACTAAAATTTTCTTGTATACATACAAAATTGCAAGTATGTTATAGACTTCAAGTCAATTCTTATTAATCTAATGAAAATGTTACTAAAACTAATAAGTTATTAGTTTTAGTAAAAATAAAGTATATTTTTTTGATAGATTGAAATTATTACGTTTTGTTTTATATTGGATACGTTCTTCAGTTCAAATACGATCGCATTCTTGGAAATTTTAGAATGCAACGTCTCTACCGTGATAAAAGATAAAGAACATCCAACAGAATAATGTCATTGTATTAATTCATTTCCAGCTGAAATTGTTTTCATTGTGAAATCATTCATACGCTCTTTCTGTTTTATTATTTTATCTTCGCGTTACCCGTTTTATATTTCTGTTTTGTTTTACCTTTATGCATTTCCATTGTTTCCCAAAGCGAATATAAGCTGGTTCTTTATATGGAGCAAAATGTATACCAATAAATACATAGTATGATCATATAAGCCAAATTTTATTAAACTTTTATAAATTATTGAAAATGAAGAAATTTATTTTATAAAATCTTTTGTAGTGAGGAAATTTGCAAAATGATATACATCAGATAAAATTTGTAATTTAAGTATAAAGTACAGGTATTTTCTACTGAATTTCAAACATAATTTTAAGTATTTAAAGAAGATGACTACAATAACAAAAAAAAACTGAAAGATAGGGTATAAGTTCTAAAGGTTTCGTTTGTACTGTGTATCTCAGTATTTCAATTTTTCTTTCATAAGAAGCCTGTTTGTACTATTGAGCAAATATTTTATATTTGCTCGTGCTCATGCGCCCGATATAGATTAAAAATAACACACGAAACTGATATTTAAGATACATCGAATCTGGATTTTCTTTTTTTTTATATAATTCTTTCTTCCTCCGTCCTCCCCTCGATTATTCTTGGTAAATACACGCACACAAACCCACCGGGCTTTCATAAATTCTTGTTTTATCATCACAAATGTACACAAAACATTTGATAACGCTCAAGAGCAAACCTTAATTTTGTTATACGATCCACAAATATTTAAGCGCCTGACGTATCATTGAAATCACCGAAATATAACATCGTTTATACATTTATTTTATGCTTGCACCATTTCATTAGTTTTCTACAAAAAATAATTTTAAATATTTTATATTAACGCTAATAACGTGAAAGTCGTCTGTTTTATATAAATAATAATAATAAATATTATTAACATGTTTTTTTTACAATAAAACTAATAAATCAATATGAAAAATGAATGAAATTGATTTTTATAAATAGCATCAATAATTACATTTTGGATACAACAAATCACATTATTTTCTAATACTTTTATATCAAGTTTGATATTGATTAATTTATATTATTTTATACATTTGTATAATTATTATAATAATTTTTCAAAATAAAAAAAAAGTATTTTTTTTTTGCAAAAATATTACAAAATAGCTAATGTATAAAGTAAAACAAAAAGAGAAACTCATAAATACACTATCTTTTAAATTGTATTATGATTTTGTTAATATTTTGCAAAAAAAAACTTTAAAATTTGCTTAATTGTAATGTATTGTTAAAAATTATCTTTTAGAGTACAGGAAACATGAATGACGTCTTGTCTAATATGAAGATTAGCTTATTATTAAGTAGCTTGTATTTGTTTGTGTGTGATTGTAGTCTCTAAAGAACGAATCAGTATATTCTTCAAATTATTAAATTTAACGTTAATGAACAGGTAAATTTATAGAAATTTAATTTTAAAAAAATCAACCAAAACTATATAAATAATTATAGACAAATAAGTGTACAGTGGAACCCGTGTTCCATTTTCCTAGTCATTTTTCTTACAATTTATTTTGCTCGTTAAGCAAATTGCTCGTTATACGAGGTGCTCGTTAAGCGAGGTTCCATTGTATTACATTAGTTTATATGGGGAAAATTGTTTCACTATACGAGTAAAAATTTTGAAACGGATTAAACTCGATAAGCGGGGTTCCACAGTATTGTAATTTTTAAATGACGTAACAGAATACAATTGTTATTTACATTCTTAATATTTTCGATGTGACTAACATTAATAACTATTATTAATAAAATCTTTAACTGAAGTCATGTTATTAAATATTTTATGCGCTCCGAACGGTTGACTTTCTAACGGAGACATTGTTTCTTGATCGTGATATTAAAATGTAAATATAAATGCATTAAAAAAAGTAATGTAAGTTTACTATATTTATTTGGATTATTGTTTAGAGTACAACAAAAGCACTTCAAATACGTCGTTATGTAACAAAATGTTGTGTTTAGGAAATTGTGTTCACGGTTAAATGTAAATAGACGGTGAAGGTGTATGTTGACACAAATCGTTATATGTAAACGCCTTGTTTCGGCTATGATTGACATGACAATTACATTATTTTCAGGCGCAAACTATTTATGGTAATTTTCTATTAACCACGATGCATTTGCATGAATCGCTTCGCAAATAGCTTCCGATTAATTAATATTAACAGAAACGTCAGTCATTGTTATTCAATAAAAATATTGTATATTGAGCGTGATCATTTAACGAACATAATCCGTTCAAAAACGATGTTTGTTACCAGAATTGTACGTTAACGAATTAGGATATTAATGTCAAACGGTCGATAAAGTGTCCATAATCCGAACATGTGTTGCTTGACCAAACATTAAAATCTTTGGCGAAAAACTTTGTTGTCCGATATTATCTCAGTTCGAACTGTTCCTTAACCCAGGGTTACCAAAACTGTACTACAGGACTGCCACGAAAATTGAAGAAAACCTTCTATTAACATAGATACACCATTTCAAAAATATATTTATAGTAGATCGAATGGTAATAAGAGTATAAGGGTTTTATTTACAAATTGCGTAACTACGAATATAAATGACATAAAGTAAAAAGTTTTGAGCGTTAGATGGCTTTAGTGAGCCATATCTCACAATGTATACGTTGCATCTTGTTCACATTCTATACTGTGACTTAAAGGCGACATAACGCATAAGTTCTTTGACAGTTTTGTGATTAGTGAATCCAGTTGTCTATGAAAGCGTTCCAAAATGCATATGAAAAAAAGAGAAAATTCAATACGTTCTTCAGTACCACTACGACCAAGAGGAAAAGCGGAGCAGGCGGCCAAAGTATTTTGTGTTGTTTATGGACCCAATATAGTATCAAATGCAATAGCAAAGCGTTGGTTCCAACGCTTCTGTTCTGGTAATATGGACGTCGAGGATGAAACACGTTCTGGTAGGACAATCATCAAAAATGTTGATAAAATCATGGAAATTGTCGAGTCGGGCCAGCATTTGAGCACTTATTCCATTTCCCCAGAAACTGAAGATTAGCCAGAAAACCGTATTTCCATAAGGCTGGTCTCAAGAAGCTCGATGTATGGGACAAAACGCTCAGAACTTTTTACTTCACCCAATATGATTGAAATTTGATTTTCATAAATAACAATACCTGTCAATAAAAAAAACATTTTCATGAATTTATAATTTGATTTATCTTGTTAGCTGACAAATCATTATTACGGTATATATGATTTTAATAAAAATAAAAAATTAATCGTGAAATCATTTATTCACTTCTATAAAACAATAATTTAATCAATATCTGAAATATTCAAGTTGGATGTTTCTTTGAAAATAAATTGCTCTACAGAAATATAATAATTTGTTTGCAAGTAACTTATCATGTTTAATAAGATAAAATTTGAATAGTATTAACCTAAAAGTGTTTTTACATTATATTATCAGTTACATATAATTACAACTTCAGTACGCAATGGGTTAAAGTCATTATAGGAGACATTGATTTATTTACATTGATCTACAACTTTCTATTTATTTATGCTAATGTTTTGCTTATTCGATTACCAATACAATTATTTGTTTATGTTGTTGATTTATATTACTTCTAATTTATATGAAAACAATAAAAACCAGACAATATAAGTAATAGTCAAATGC
>NW_017099876.1:122211-127053 GCF_001412225.1 Nicrophorus vespilloides | reverse complement strand
AAAATTTCCGAATCTTTACTCGTACAGTGAAACAATTTTCCCCATATATCCTAATGTAATATACGATAATGCGTTATGCGAGGTACTCGTTAAGCAAGGTTCCACTGTATAATATATATCTAAAAACCTGTATTCCTATTTGACGGAACAAAATGACAATCAATATTTTTCGGACTGATCGGATTGTTAGCGCTAAATAGAATAAGAATTAGTATATAAATAAATATTTCATCTTTAAATATTGTAAATTAGTCAATAAAGTTTAAAGAAACTATATATAGTGTGTTCCAAAACGATGTTTGTTACCAGAATTGTTCGTTAACCGATTTAGAAACTAAGATTTAGCTTCCAAAAGAAACGTCGATCGGTCGTTAAGGTGTTCATTATCCGAATATGTTTGTTGTATGAAAAGAAATATATTTCGTTATCTGATTTGTTAGCAATTCAAATTATTTGTTAACTGATCACGTTGAATGATATAAAGAATAACAGTGGCTTCATTCGATGTGATTAGTTCAGGTAGACTAAAAATAATAAAGATTTTTAGAAAAGTTCACGTCATTATAATAAAATATAGTACATTAAAGATTTAAATTTTAACAAAAGCCATAGTAACTTCATAAAAGCGGACATATTACATTTTACAGCAATATTTAAAAACTTTAAACTTGATTGAAAGATGGATTTGGAATGACGAAATAAATGTCGAGACGTTTTATATGTCTCAATAAAACATGATTTTATTTATATTAAAGTAGGTCAGAATTCCAAGAAGTTTAAAGTCAGTACTAATATTTTAATTGATGATAATTTGTATTAATGAACTTACAAAATTAGTATTATTGTTAATGACTTAAAATAATTTAATACAACAATATTTGATCAGTTCTGACTTTTTTGTTAACGAACCTGAATAAATTGTCCTTTTTGTAAAGAAATACCGCATTTATTTACTGAAATAGTTGAAATAAAAACAATAAACATAAATTTGATGAAAAAAACATAAACATTTTGTTACGTTGTAGTAAACTTTACGATCTATCCGAATAGTTAACAGTAAAATTAGATTGAATAAAAAGCAATTCTATTTTTACGATGGTTTTATTTAAATTTGGCGGTTATTTTATTTTGCGAATTGAACGGTATTTCTAATTGGTTGCAAATTTAGACCGAGTAATTTGGATCGGAGACCCGACGAACCGGGTCCCGGGTCTCGAGTCACCGGGTCCGCAAATGCAGCGAATATGCTGAGAAATAAACGCTGAGGAAAGTAAATCGAGAAGAATGAATTAATCACGCCATTGTGCCAAGAATTCCGCAGCCCCGGAATCCGACCAAACCAACAATCCAACCTTTCGCGTTTAATTTACTCACTCGTTCCTTCGCCGTTCTTGTTTTCTTCCTCGTTCCCTTTTCTGTAAAACGCGAAGCAGAATCTCGAATGCCTCATAGTTTTTTTCGGCCCCTTCTTGCACCGTGTCCTCTCTCGTTTCCTGCTCTCAGTTCCATCATTCCTAATGATCATTTTATAAAGATTACATGTGATATATGTTATTGCATCCTACAAAAAAACGTAATTAAAAGAGTGAATGTTATTATTTTTTATTAATAAATTAATTACTTAGTAAAAGAATTTCATTCATCCACGAAAATCTACTACTTTTAAATATCTAAATTAAATTTGATTAGTTAATTGGGTTTAGTAGAAAAGAGAAATTTTTTTAATTTTCGGGAAAAAAAACAAATGTACAATTTTAGTTTTATAATTGAAAATCGATGAATTATTGACAAATGTTGTAATCTTTTATTATTACCTATTATTTCTAGATACAAAAAAAAAATGAAGATAGATTCTTCATATTCATAAATAATATTTATGCATTGTAAAGAATTGCTTTTCTCTTTGAAAGTAAAATTTATCACAATAAATAAAAACATTTCTTGAATATACACCCATTTTGGGACACATTTTCCCTATACCTGAAGTTTCATCTTTTATAAAAAATAAAAGTTCCAGAATGATATATCAAATGCAACCAAAAGCAATGGACCAAAAGGACCTTTTCCGGTGTTATTCATCTTTTATTGCCAATAATCCTCTATTCAAAAAAAATGCACGAAACCTGCAACCGAACTTTTTTGTCTATTTGTTTGTTTGATGGTGTTTATGCTAGTGTGTTTTTGCTGTACGTACATCACATAAATGTAAGAATAGGGCGACTTGTTAAGGGCGCTATAATGTAAAGGGGACAGCGTGAAATGTCCACTACGTGACCGAACAGATAAAACCGTTTCCGCTTCGGAGGCCCAAATTAAGGACAAACAGTCCATGGCACGTCCACTAAATATTGATGAGCCTTCATCCACGACTATATTTTTTTTCTGCGTTTTCTTATTGATTCTTTCAATATTATTTCTTTACATTATAGAATTTCAGAAAGAAAAATTTCTATAAGATTCCACTCTCTTATTCTGAAAAATAATAAGCTATGGTGAAATTTAAATCCCGGAAGAGACAACTTTATATAGTTGAAATCATACAATTTATGGTACAAAGAGGATTCCGAAAAGTGTTTATACAAGATGTTACGAAAACAACGAGTCGATTTCGAGTGCTTTTTTTTATTCGTCGGAAATTACGTAACTATTGTATAATTAAAATAATATTTGCTTGGGCGTCGTTTCGGTAGGAATCACGCCCTTAAAAAACGAACGTTTTGTCAATTGATTTGCTTTTAAATGAAATTGATATAGGTGTTTTTTTTTTCGATTGTGAATTGAGAATAGTTTTTTTTAGGGACACCCTGTATAAAGCTTAACAAACGTCGTCTGTCGTGTTCGGCAAAGGCATCTTTATATATCTTGGATGCGACGAAACGGAATTTTTGTGCAAGGGAAAACGGAAAGTGGCAAAGCACAAAGTAATCCGATTCTAAAGTGAGTTACGGCTTGTCCGGTCACGACTCCGACTTAGCAATCATTTTACGTGCTTTATATGGAATGATTATGCTTTTCGATGGACCCTCACTTAGCTTCTATTATGACTACCGATATTATATCATACATAATTATCGCATTACCGGGCCAATTCCCGTTCCCGCATTATGCTTACGTTCCGTCCTTTTCATCTCGTCAGTTTGTAGCTGCCCAAAGCTGCGCCCAAAAACGGGCATTATCAATCATACGTGCCGGCCGCAGGAATTAACTTTCCAAATGATACACATATCTTGACTAATAATAATCTAACATCGGACGAGAATGCATACATCACCCAACAATATAGTCTTCTTTTTCATGTAGGTTTAATAGTCCTTAATACAATAAAACTGATATTCCACTGCAACTTTTTCTACAGCAAGTCAAAAAATGTTTACATTATGACTTCGTTTTGGTAATGCCTTGTTGAAATTGGTCTACAATTTAGTTTAACATAAATATTCTGAAATTTTTTTCATCTATCTAATTCGACTTTAGTAATTTGAAAAGTTAGTCATATATAAAAATATATCTAAAAATATTTCTTGCTAATTCCGGAGTAAAATCCTTCAATAAATTACGAACTAGTTGTAATCTAATAGAGTATAATCGTGGTCTTCTAATAATATTAATGTCTTGAACGGAATCTCGATACTGACTTTCAAACTCTTGAAATTTAGAAATCAGTCGCCACTAGTAATACAGGTATCCCCCGACTTA
Organism: Nicrophorus vespilloides; assembly: GCF_001412225.1. Taxonomy (NCBI): domain Eukaryota; kingdom Metazoa; phylum Arthropoda; class Insecta; order Coleoptera; family Silphidae; genus Nicrophorus; species Nicrophorus vespilloides. The sequence continues at coordinate 123,357 of NW_017099876.1, read as the reverse complement.
CTCTAACTTGTTACAATATACAGTGATATATAGTGATAAATAAATTAACTGTCCAAAGAAAAATTGTTAATTGAATTGATTGATTTCTTTAATAAAATATAATATTTTTAGAAGATGTTTATTTTGTTGCATTTGTTTCTTTTGTCGTTTTTTTTTAATTAAATAATTTTGATGTCTACATTGAAAAGTATTTCTAAGTAAGCTTATTTAAGTAAGTTTATTTTAATCTATTTTTTCAAATTTATACATATATAAAAGTAAAATCGTTGTAAGATAAGTATATTTTGGAATTTTTAAAATTTCCCCGACTTACGAACAACCTTTTGGAACGAAACTAGTTCGTAAGTCGCCGGATACCTGTATACTGAAATTTCTTTCATCTATTGACGGATCTAATTCTACTTTGGTAATTTGAAAACTTAATCATATATAAAAACATGGGCGACTAATAGCCGAATGGTTCGAAACCTGGTCAAGCCAGACCCTTTGTGAGCTCTCTCGGTGCTTGCAGCAATAGGGCATCGTTCATCACAAATGGATAGTCAAATGAATGAGGTTCATATGGAACTTCGGCCAAGTCGATGGACAATGACAACAGTGTTAAGGATAGCAGCAGATTCACAGTCAAAAATAGTGGAATCGCAGTAATAGAGTATAATCATAGTCTTCTAATAATATTAATGTCTAGAGTGAAATCTCAATACTGACTTCAAAACTCTTGAAATTTAGAACTGTATTGCTTACGACGCCTTAATATTTATATATTTTCCAAAAAAATCAATAAATTATGTGATTATGCATGTACACAAATATGTACGTTATATCTAGTAAAAAAAATAATAGATAAAATGAACAAAACCGTATCTAATAATTGAAACAAATGAGGCGCGATACGTTCATTTAATGCAGCGGTCGGGGAACTTTTTTAACCATTACCCCAAAATATTTTTGCATAAGTCGATATTACCTCCCCCCTCATTCTGAAAAAAAAAAAGTTACATGAAAATAGTAAGTATGTAATAGACAAATAAAATAAAATTCTTAAATTGGAACAAACAAAAATTAATTGAAAATTTCCCCCCTTCAGGTTTTGGAAAAATGATGTTGCATCATGTTTGATATAATTACTTCAAAATTGGGACTTTT
>NW_017099876.1:62588-122178 GCF_001412225.1 Nicrophorus vespilloides | reverse complement strand
AATACGTGCTTCAGTATTGGATCGAAGTTCAAGAATTGCCTCTGCCAAACCTGGAGGTTCTTCTGGTATTTTAGTAATTTCACATTTAAAAGGATCTACAACCCAATTTACAGATTGTACATCAAGATCTGGAAAGTAGTCATTACCCATTTTGGGTAATTTTCCCCGGTTCCCCGACCGCTGATTTAAAGTATTTATATTTTTTCTTCTTGGAAGTTTCCACCTACAGCAACGGAATTTTAACTTTGAGGGCTCCGGACTAACATTATTTCAGTGCCGAGAAAATTAACCCATGTTTGGATTATTTGAGTATATTTTTATAAAGACTATGGCTAAATCCGCCCTAGAATATCTATATTCTTCTTTCCATCTCTGTTTAGTTTGTGCCTATCATTATATTTTTGTATTCCATCAATAACTATATTGTAGACAACCAAACTAGCACAACTGGGATTACCCTACTTATGTGGTCATTTATATAATAAACTGATTATTCTTTGTTATGCTTAGTCTGTTTTTGTATTGTATTGTCGAATGAAATCGGAACCAATCGGAACCTTTTCAAACTTTTTCAAATGTTTACTTTTCGGTAATAAAACTTTTATGATTATGTAAAATAGAACAAAATACAGTTTGTGTGTCCATTTTCGTAATTTTATTCTGCATTATTCTCCATAATGTTCAGCAGCACTGTTCGATAGTTCACAAGTAAGTAATTTTTCTGTAACAAATCGCTTTAATTAACATACATTTTATATATAACTCACAACAAAACTGTTTAAGAGCCGCAAGCGGTTCGCGAGCCACTGTTTAGCCTCTCCTTTTATTTGCAATGACTTCAAGCCAACTTCTAATAAAACTTATAAATCTTGACAATAAATTTTATTGTAGGATTTATATCACGATAATGAAGAAGTAGAAGTTTTGTTTTATCATAAATGTAAAAATTAACTGTATGTATAATAGGCTAAATTAAAGTTTCAACAAGAAATGAGTATTAGTTAAAGCTACGTTATATGCAACCAAGTATACAAATATTTTGGAACTTGGTAGTTCAAAGTTAGAATTTTTTTTTTATAAAATAATACTATTCTTATATGTGGTTTAATTGAGTATTAACATTTAAGTTACTATTAAATTGACAAATTAAAGAAGAAATTTTAAGATCTTCTAATTTAATATGGTATGTTGTGAGAACTTTGCAACAAGTGTTGCATCATCTCATACCATCAAAATTTTGTTCCGTTATTGGCGCGCGGTTATTTCAGTTGTTTGTCGTCCACTTTCAAACTGTTTCAGAAAGTTTGGTTATGTTATATACTTATGTGTTTTAAACAAATATTTTATATTAGCTACTATCATGACCAGTGATTACGATAAACCAGGGCCTAGTAGTGCTGGTAATTTCGCATCTTACCAGGAAATTGAACATGAGACTAGTAAATACAACTACGATAACTGCATTATTCAACAAAGAACGGACGACGAATTCGACAGCTCAGACGATGAAAACAACAATTATAATGTTCTTCATCAAATTGATGGAAATGATGTTATACAGGAATATGGAAAAACGTTAAATGCTGATGATGAAGATGACAAGATTTTAAATAAATTATTGGAATATATATGCTCTGATACAGAAGTAATTTCAGAGAGTGAGAGCACTAGTTCAGAAAATGAAATTCAGTTAAAATCCTTTGTAAATTTCATTACAATGCTAAATGATGTTGAACCACGTTTCTCAGAAGAAGGTAGAGTTAAAAAGTATATACTTAAAATCAATATTTTTATTTTATATTAATTTGTAAATAGATGGACAAACTGTTAATCAAGAGCCAACATCAAAGAAAGACACAAGTGAAGCAGCTCTGGAGAGTAGCAATGAGAAACGTATTTATATTTAATTTTATGTAGTAAATGACTAAAAATGCTATTTTAGAGTTAAAATCTGTGAATAAAGATGATGCTAACAAAAGCCAACAAGAAATAGCCATCTCTACAAAACCTCAGAACTTGATACAATCACCTCAAGTAACTAGAAGTAAAAATAATGAAACAAAAATACATATTGGTATGTATACAACAAAAAATATTTGTTACATTCTTAATTTAATTCTACTGTAGCTGAAAATTTACCAATTGTTCCACTTATTAAAAAGAAGGTACTCAAAAGGAAAATGAAAAAAATACAAACAAATCACACCAATTCTAAAACAATAAAAAGTAAACATGAAGTCAATTCAAATTATTCCTCTAGTGATGATGAAAATACAAATGTTCCATTAAAGAAGAAGATAAAGATTCGTTTCAAGGCACAAGGTAATATCTCAGATAAAATATATGCCATACATTATTGAATATATTTGCAGCTACCAAGAAAAAAATAACAAATGGTACTGAATATGATATGTCTGATGAATCAGATATTGAAGTAAAGGATAACAAAAAGGAGACAAGTAAATTACATATATAAAACATCTATATTTTTATATATAAATATGTTTTTAGCAAAATCCAAAGATGTGTCTAAGTTGGATAAGCAGAAAATGAATAGCATTTCATCAGATGATCCTGTTAAAAAGAATGATGGTCAAGTTTCAATAAATTATTTGGGCAAGTCATCAGGTAAATATATTTGTTGTTGTTTTGTATTATTACTTACATCAAATCAATTGCAACAGATCAATTCTCAAATATTCGAAACATTCTTGAGCAATCATTGATCCACCAGAATCAATTACTGGATCTATCGAACAAAGATAATTGTATGTTTAATTTTTAATAGTTAGTTGTTTTTCATATAAATTGTTTGATTGTAGATGAAGGAATTCTCAATATAATTAATGAATATGCTGATTTTAAAGAAGGAAGAAATAAAAAGTCAACAACAGAAAGTATTTACCTATATCATCTTTTATTTAGACATTTATATTTTAATTTAATTCAATTTTAGGTACTGATGAAACAAAACAAGTTTTATTAAAACAATCTAATAAAAGTACTACTCTAACTGCACCTAATCACAAGAAGAGTATAAGAGGTGAGTGGATGTTTTTCTCTAATCTAAGATTATATTGCAAAGGTGGTGTTATTAATCATTATTAATAATCTTAAATTAAGGTGAAGCTACTGAAGGTTTTTTGTCAGATCAAGGTAATGAACTTCCTATATCTATGATCAGTCCGAGGAGGTCGCTACGACTCCTAAACAGTTCAACACGTAATATATCATAACTATAAATATATTTTTTGTTAATTATTTCTATTTTAGATGCTAATGAATCTACGACGAAAAAGTCTTCCACAGTTATAACAGGAGGAAGTCAAAATAAGTCTCGAAATCAGTTGAAATCTAAAGGTAAAGAAATTCGAATTGTAGAATAATATCATTTTATCTAAAATTAATTTTAGTTTGTGAAGAAGAAACTGCAGATATCGCAACTGGAGCAGACAAAAACCAAATGAATTCCATTAAAAGTCCTATTCTTCAAAAAAAGAAGAATGTTTTGAAAAGTAAGGTAATTTTAGTAAAATAACCATTCCTAATGAGTTGGTTCTAGGTAAAGATGATGAGAAAGCTAGCAAAGTAAATGCTGATGATAATGATGTTGGGACCCTAAAGAAACCAAGAAGACTGAATTTTTCAAAAGGTAAAAACAAAATAACTGATTTAATGTACTAATAATTTAATTATAGGCAAAACTACGACTGAATTACTGCCCGCACAAGGAAATGATAAACTGATCTCCAAAGTGAATCAGTCACAAGGTAAGTTCTTAAAAAAATATATATTATATAATCATATCTTATGTAATACATAATATATACAGTTTTAGGATTTAATGAAACATCTGACCATGTTAATGATAGTGACAAAACTATTTTGAGTCCCATCATCAAATCCTGGAGGTCGCCTCGTTGGTTGAAAAGTATGTATATTTTAAACTGAAAATTAATTTAAATTTCAACTTAATTGTACGTTTTCAGGTCAATCGGTACTTGTGGATAATACTAAAAATATTATGACTTCAACTCCTAATACAAACTCGTGTGCGCGGTTGAAATCTAAAGGTAAAACAAATTCAATTGAAAAAAAAAACCTAAAACTATATCTGTATAATTTCAGTCACTACCAATGTTTTAAATAAAAAAGAGAATACTTCTAAATCTGATTTAGTAAGAAAAGTAAATAAATCGCCAAGAAAGATGAATGACCAAGAATCTTGTAATGAATTTGACGATGACGCTAAAGACAACGAAATAAAAGTGTCAGCAAAGAAATTGAAAGAATTGCAAAATAAAAAGAAATTGGCTACTATAGATGCAGGAGAAGAAAATTCTTTAGTTGAATTTAAGGATAAAATAAATACGAAAACTGTGGAAGGTCAACAATTTATTGGTATAAAGAGAAAAGCTTCAACAAGTAAAGAACAATCGGATAAAAATAAATCAAAAAAGCTGACAAACATCATAGCTTCAAAAGATAAAGATTCTATTAATAAAACTGAGGACGATAAAGTTGATAATGAAAATAAAACGGAAGCTATATGTCAACGAGTAACAAGAAATCACTCAAAAGTTTTGGAAGGAAAAGTAAATGAATCACTAAATATAAAGAAACGAATAATTCCTATAACTTCTTCTGAAGAACAAGTATCTTGTAGCGATAATGAAGGCAATAAAAAGGATGGTACAGAAAACAAAAATGTAACCGATTTCAAACAGAAAGGAAATAATGAGAGTCAAGTAATTAAAAAGACAGCAAAAGCTTCAACTAGTAAAGTAACAAAATCATCGAAAGTGAAGAAGCCAATAATAAAGAATGTTGAAGATAAAGAAGTTGTTGCCGAAACCATACAGAAAGCAAGCAAAATCGAGGAAAGTGAACAAACAATAAGTAAGAAGGAAATGGTTATTACTAAAAACGTAAAAGTATCTCTAAGCAAGAAGAAATCGATACTGTCTACATCATCTGTAGAACAAGATTCATGTGATGATCAATTAGATAATGTCAAAGAAAACAAAAGGAATTTAAACACACCTAATGAAATAAAGCATGGAACAAAAACTTCAGAAGTAAGAAATAAGCCAAAAGCTTCAGCCAGAAAAGTAAAAGAATCGCTAAACATAAATAAACGAATAATTCCTATAACTTCTTCTGAAGAACAAGTATCTTGTAGCGATAATGAAGGCAATAAAAAGGATGGTACAGAAAACAAAAATGTAACCGATTTCAAACAGAAAGGAAATAATGAGAGTCAAGTAATTAAAAAGACAGCAAAAGCTTCAACTAGTAAAGTAACAAAATCATCAAAAGTGAAGAAGCCAATAATAAAGAATGTTGAAGATAAAGAAGTTGTTGTCGAAACCATACAGAAAGCAAGCAAAATCGAGGAAAGTGAACAAACAATAAGTAAGAAGGAAAAGGTTATTACTAAAAACGTAAAAGTGTCTCTAAGCAAGAAGAAATCGATACTGTCTACATCATCTGTAGAACAAGATTCTTGTGATGATCAATTAGATAATGTCAAAGAAAACAAAAGGAATTTAAACACACCTAATGAAATAAAGCATGGAACAAAAACTTCAGAAGTAAGAAATAAGCCAAAAGCTTCAGCCAGAAAAGTAAAAGAATCGCTAAACATAAATAAACGAATAATTCCTATAACTTCTTCTGAAGAACAAGTATCTTGTAGTGATATCGAAGACAATGAAAATGATGGTACAGAAAACAAAAATGTAACCGATTTCAAACAGAAAGGAAATAATGAGAGTCAAGTAATTAAAAATACAGTAAAAGCTTCAACTAGCAAAGTAAAAAAATCGTCGAATGTGAAGAAGCCAATAATAAAGAATGTTGAAGTAGAAGATAAAGAAATGAAAATGAATCTAATTGTAACCGAAACCACACAGAAAGGACCCAAAATCGAGGAAAATGAACAAACAATAAATAAAAAGGAAAAGATTAATGCTAAAAATGTAAAAGTAGCTCTAAGCAAGAAGAAATCGATACTGTCTACATCATCTATAGAGCAAGATTCTTGTGATGATGAATTAGTTAATGTAAAAGAAAATAAAAGGAACCTAAATGTACCCGATGAAATAAAGTATGGAACGAAAACTTCAGAAGTAAGAAATAAGCCAAAAGCTTCAGCCAGAAAAGTAAAAGCAAAAGTTTCTTCATCTTGTGAAGAGCAAGATTTGAATGTAAATGCAAACACTACCATAAACAAAGAAATGAAAAATAAAGAAGGTCAACAGGTATTAAGAAATAAGCCGAAAGCTTCAGCAATAAACGTTAAAGAATCGCAAAATATGGAGAAAGCAATAGTTTCTTCAGCTTCTGAAGAACAAGATGCTTGTAATGAAAGTAAAGTAAAGGGTATTAATGTTAAAGAAATCAAAACGAATACAAATAAAACTAGTGTCATAAAGAAAGGAACAAAAAATAAGAAAGATAAAGAAGTAATTAAAAATGATTCAATAGCTACGACACTTAAAGTAGTTTTAGAAAAGCTACATTTTTATAACGAAATTGAAGTTAACAGTACAGAAAATGAAAATTCTAATGTTGCAAGTACGTCTCAAAAAGGAATCAAAGCTACAGAAAATAAAAAACTAAAAAATAATAATTCAAAACTTTCGACTACAAAAGAATCGCCAAAGAAGAATACAGCTACAGCTGCCAAAGATCAAGACTCTTGTAGTGAAATGGAAGATGATGAACTTAAGGGTAAAAGAAACAAAATTAATACGAATATTGCAAGTACATCACTAAAAGGAACCGAAACTGTGAAGAGTCAACAAACAGTGAGAAATGAGAAGACAGCTTCAAAAAGAAAATTGAAAGAAACGCGAAATAAGAAACAGGGTGATACTGAAGAAGAGGACATGTCTTATTCTTCTCAAAAGAAACCTAAATTAAGTGAAGGTAATATAATTATATATTTATTGAATTTTATTATACAAACATTTTCATTTGTAGCAACCAATAAGAATACTGCGAGTAGCACGGATGATGAAACGAATGAACTTCCTCTACAGAAGAGAGCTTACAATTCGACAAGAAATAGCAGCAAAAGTAAATGGAATCTTTTATTTAGGAATATTATTTCTTTAATATATGTTTGTTTTAGTTCATCGCGATATTAGTTTAAATAATGGCGAGGTTTCACGTATTAAAAAAGAATCAGGTAACATGCAAATGTTATAAACAAACAAATTATGGTATATTATAATTTGATATTTTGTTTTAGGTTCAGTATCTGATAAACAGCTTCAACGTATCTGCGATGAACTCAATGCGTCTCGCAAATCGCTTGATTTTTCGTTTGGTAAGAATTACAACTTATGGGATTATTCGTGTTATTGAAATTATTGTTTTAGGTGATGCAACATTAAATGATTCTCTTAGGCGAAGTAGTCGTTCACGAAAACCAGTAAAATTTAAAGGGTGCATGTACATTCAATCCATTGAATCATCGACGTCAGGTATAATTCTCTTTAATAGTCTTATAATATTTATGTAATGTCATTTAATTATAGGAAGGAAAAGTACCACTCGGAAAAGGATGACGATTTCGCAAACACCAACTGCAAATGCTTCGAGAACAAACCAAGAAAACGATGATACTCATGAAGGAAATTTAGAAGCTAATAACCAAGTTTCATCTCAAAGCAAAGGTAATTTAATATATTATTAATATATATAATATATTTTTACAATTTCAAAAGATGAAAACTGTATTTCATATCTGTTTATTCTTTCGTTATTTCAGCTGAAAGTCAGGTCTCCGAGGTTCAATCAACAAGTTCGTATAAGAATACCTGAAAAATACGTCATTTATCAAATTGATGTTTCAGGCAACACTACTACTAAATTACACAAGAAGAGGAAACTGTTTTCGCCGGATACCTATTTAAATTCGTCTGCAATAGCAAAATGTTGTGAACACACACAAGCTTAATTTTATTTATGTTCTTTTTTATTTTTTTACATTTTACAAATGTACACGTTTATTTTTTATTATTATACATGTTCTACAGAGTTTATTATTTATTTCAGATGTTTATTTTTGTTTTAGAATTTATTTTTTAAGTACCTTAATTTTATAGAATAGGTCAAATAAGTTGTATTTTTTCAATGTTTCTTAATTTACGTTTAAACACATTTTATGATGTTATTAAAACATATCTAAAATCCAATATATTTATCCTGAATGTACCTATTTTCAAATATATTCCAACTCTTATGATATTTTTTTCTATATTTGTCGATTTCTATTTACAATTACATTTCACATTGAAATAATAGTGGTTTCTACTATTTATACTCTGCAGATACTGTTTTAAGTATCATAAGTATCTCTTAAGATTTTCACAAAATTATTGCAGTATGAGTGAAACTGTTATAAAGGAATTAAACCATTTTAGTGAATTTTAATTCACTTTATTTCAGACATAAAAAAAAACTTTCTAATACAAGACGCAACTACATTTATTTTTTACAGATATTTTTGTTTATTTTGAACTATTAGACTAATTTAAGCGAAACCACTCAAAACTGCATCCTACCTATCTAAATGAAGATTTGTAGGTTTCCAGACCTTCCGGCAATTACTTTCAGAATCGATAATCATGCTAAAACTACAAATGATTAGCGCTACTTGAAAACCCATTAAAAGTTTCCACTTTACGCTCAACTTAACAATAAACAGATATATTACAAAGGAAGCATACAAATGAAACCTCGTGCAGTAATGCAATTCGAAAGCCTAATTTGCAATATTACTAAACAAATTAGAAATAATTAATTTGGGTAAACTTATTGCATTTAAATTCACTGTGATTTGGTCATAAAACCCATACATTTTTCGAAGGCCAAAAGTGTTTGTTGTAGTTCACATAATGAACATATCCCATGGTTAATTTTAATTGAATAACAGCAATTAGCGCTAAATTTGAATACGTAGAGGGTTAATAACAATGATGACGATATAAATAAATTCATGTTCTGCGATGTGTGTTAATCATTGCTGCTAAGAGTTTCTCTAATATTGTGGCTTTTAGTTCGTTCAGCTTTCTCTTGGAAATCCACCTCCGCGATTCTCCTCTCTGCACATCGCCGGAAAGTTCATAAACATTCCACTTCTTTAGCAGCTCACCATTTATTTATTTATTTTTTCTCTCTTTTCATTTTCGCATCGCTATTTACTCTAAATCGGTTTCACGTACCCGAAACTTCTCACGACTTTAACGGTTTGAACTAGTTCGTACTTACAATCTGAGGAAATGCGTTTCTTGTGGCCATCTCGCTTTGTACATGCTTTTACGTAATTCTCCGCAATAGCTGTGGAATAGTTACAGATTTTTTTCTTCCATCTTCGGAAACCGAATAAAAATGAAAAAGTCAGGGTGAAAGTAGTCAGTGTGACAGGAAATGTCCAAGATTTATAAACTAAATGAGTTCACTTAGACTATGGAAACTGAATTATCGTATATTTAATATATCAAAAATAAAATGTAACATTTATCTCAGAACATGTTATAACAATTCAATTTTATTTGTTGAATCATTGTCTACTAGCAAGGCCATTCTGATCATATATATAATTAACTAAATATACACAGCACCTATATTTTGATTAAATTAATGCTTTTTAGTTATTGCATAAGTTTGTTTCCTGGGAGAAAAAGTCGTATATTGTTGTCGTGTGAGAAGATACCTTTTCCAATTTATTTGGTCATGGTCGACGTCAATTTACCATCAAATAAATATATTTTTTATTTTGTTTTGTATAAACTAGTCAATTAATTTTGTAATTGTAATGATTTTGTTTATTTTTTTTTAAGTTAATTATTTATTTTATTTTACATAAGTATCATCTGATGCCAATATTGCTGTATCATCAGTTGCAATCGTAGTATTGTTAGTTTTAGGAATATCTGCCGTTCATCCGTACTTAATATGTTTTTTTATTTACATTTAAAAAGAAAGCTAAGTAATCATATATTAAAAACTTTCAAGATATAATCATATTTACTTCAATTATCACTGATATAATTATTACATGTTGGTATTTTCTCTTTCAATAAAAATTAACTCTCATACCAGGAAATTAATTACATCAAATCAATCATCATTATTTTTATTTCTCATACAAGAACCACATAATATTGACAATAGTATATGTATATTATTAATTAACACTAAATTATTAAAAAAAAATACAAAGTATGGATAAACAAAAAAATAAACATGACACATGAATGCACTTTCAACAAGCAATAACATGTATTGTTTTATATTTGCATTAATCATTATTCAATGAAAACAGGTAGTACTGTTGAAAGTTACAAACATTTTCTTTGTTTTTAAATATTTTTGTTATTCTATATTATTCTTTAAATCAACCTTTAAATTAATTTATTGAAAAAAATGTGATTTATTTTTAATATTATTATTTTTCTATATGTTGGATATTGGATATTATATAATAATAATTGTTGTTCTATAGAAGTATAACGGTAGAAACGGAACATATGTTATTATTAACTAATTTCCATGCGTTCACATGTGGCGTTTCTAAAACATAATGAACCACACGAAAGTGAAACTGTCTAATAATATAAAATCATCAAAATTCGTAAACAAACGTTAAGCAATGTTAAAATTATGTAAATGCACCTTGTAGTTACCAATGTAATGGTTCTAAGTGTACGCATATTATGCAGAGTTAGACGGAGTTTTATCAGACATGAAAGGTCGACAGCTTATTGCGACTTGAAATCGCATTGAATTTCTGCCTTATTTTTACGTCTACATTCCCTGCATGTGACAATTAAGATTTGTTGCAATTAACTAAATATAGAACACACTTCACCTTGATTCGAATTAATTTTCTTTTTTGAAATAAACAGTTTGCATGTCATATTTATTTATTTATAGAAGAATAATAAATAACAGTGTTTCGAATTGTAATGTTACTAATTATTAAAAAACATACGACGTTGAAATATATTTTTTTAATTGTATATGTTTATTTATTGAAAATTCATCAAAAAAATATTCAAAAATAGAAGAAAAATTTTAAAATAAAAATTCGTAGTAAAATTATTTAATACGACCAAGATTTTAATTTTTTTTTTTAATTGATGAAGGATATTTTTTCTAGAAACTATTACTGAAAATGACTCATCCTAAACAAAACTAAAATTCCAGAAAATTTCCAAAAAAATCACTAAAATTAAAATACAGTGGAACCTCGCTTAACGAGTTTAATCCGTTCCAAAATTTACAGAATTTTACTCGCATAGTGAAATACTTGTATAGTAAAATACGTTTTCCCATATAAACTAATGTAAATTACGATAATTCTTTCCTTGCCGGAAAAAAAGTATAACTTTGTCCACTAACACTAGGAACTGTTTTCAAATTCACACACGGTGAAGTGAGTTTATATTTGTTTATATTACTTGTATCAATTCGAGGACTTGGTGGAGGTCTCTTTATACTTTTAATATTTGTTTATATAAAAAAGCGTACATAGTGTGTTTATATATTATAATAATTATTGGACACAATACATTTGTGTTTTGCAAGCAACATCGTTATGCATTCATTTTGCTCGTTAAGCGAAATGCTTGTTATGCGAGGTGCTTGTTAAGCGAGGTTCTACTGTATAGTATTGGGTTGTTATAGCATTAGTAGGCGGTTCTTTTGTTAATAAAATTTTCTTTTTTTAATGAAAATAATATTTGCAAATGGGAAGCAGTTATTGAAGTAGATGATGACTACGCTCCAGAATAATCGTTTAAAAATGTTATTGTAGGAATTTTTATGTTTTTTTATAATAAATATTGTTTAAAATGTCGTGTCCCGGGATTCAAATATCTCTGGACCCTTTGGAGCAGCTCGTAGTTATGTCGTTGTGGAGTCCTAGTGGAGTTTTTAGCGAATGCTTGAGGTGAAGTTAGAGTTTTTATGATAATAAATACTTTATCATACACTATAAGATTATTAATAACTTCTATGTCTAGATTTCAGTTGCTAGATTTGTTACTAGGGTTTTTATGAGTCTAACTAGGACTCGGGAGGAATCTCCTCTAAGACTAAAACTAACTTGGACTAGCGAATAGCTAGAACTCGGACTCGAACTATATAGGACTCGCTTTGTATTACATAAACATCCTATTATATAGTAGTGTATTAGCATAGTGGGAGTATAATATTTGGTAAGAGAAGATAGTGATTAGGCAGATGTATATATTAGTAGTCATTATCGATTGGCCCTTTGTATACAACATGATGATTAACAATAGTCTTAGTTCGAATAGTTATGGGATCTTCCTATGTGTTATTTGTACTAGGTCTTAATGACTTACATAGATACACATGTACATAAAGAAGGGCTAACATAATATAAACAATAACGGTTACACATAACAAAAAACGCCTTTTATTTATGCAAGAACCCAATACTTTATATTGAAATTCTTCACTTTTGTTTCATTTGTTTTTATGTTATATTTCTCGATAAGACGCAAATGTAAGAAAATGCGTGTTATGGTCCGAAAAATAAATAAATTCTTTTGGAAATAGTTTCATAAAGAATTCGACTAATTGTGCCGTATTTATCTCAAAGAAGTATACTTCTCTGAGGATCTATACTCATCAAAGGTAACAGCATAAATTCTGACAATAGTTGTCTTGTCATTTTATAAATATCTAGAAGTGAAATATTACAAAATATTAACAAATATGGAAATTTACATTGGCAAACGGAGTATTAAGAAATATATTTAGTTACAAATTTTATATCTACTAGTAAGTATTAATATAATTCATAATAAGTTTATTTACCAAATAATTATCATAAACAAATAGTATAGAATACTTACGAACTAGATCCTTTCCAAAGTGTTGTTCGTAAGTCGGGAAATTTTAAAAATTTCAAAATATATTTATCTTACCACAATTTATCATGGTTTTTCTTTTAAATATGTTAAATTCCGTATTACTGACGAAAAAAAGATTAAAATAAACAAAATATTTGCTTTCAAGTACTTTTCAATGTAGACATCACATTTTTTATTTGGACAGTTAATTTACTATATATATATATATCACTATACGTGTATTTGGATTCAGGAATACTAGAATAAAAAATATATAGCAATACCTCGCATAGTGCGGGTCTGTATAAAACCGAACTAATATGAACTAAATTAAATGCATAAAAAGAGATATTTTTTAAATTTATATTTTTAGTTTATTTCTTTGCGAGGTAAAGCTGTAAGATTTTATAATAAAAATGATATTGCTTCCAGAATATTTAGAAAACAAATCATTACCTATAAAATATATTTATATTAACAATAAATGTTGCATTAAAATTACGGTATTCGAATTGATTTGAAATTAAAAATAAATGACTTTCCAATTATTCACCGATTAACGGTCATCCCACGGTTGACTTAAGCCAAATTTAGAAACTTCGAGAACGGATATCCCTGTGCAATTTCAAACCTTATCCAATGGAAATCTTCAAATCTAATTAATCCGTTTACACTCAATTGATGTACTCTCTTTTTAATTGGTTGTTAAGATACGTACATATTTTACAGTTTGTAACTAAAAGTTATTTTTATAATGAATTTATATTGAAAATAATCATTTCAAATTGTTATATATCATTGAAATGTTTGATATTTAGAGGTGAAATAAATTACTCCTTCTGTCCGAAAATATAGTATACATTTGAAAGAAAATCTTAGATTATATATAGTTTCGAAAGCAACTGGCAATACTCATTATATTGGCATTGTTTACATTGCTAGCTAAATAATTTATCATTTATCATGATTGTCAATCGTTGCTTTTGAGTTAATTTGGAATTTGAAGACCAACAATTAGTTTTTATTAAGAAAAATGTAATAAGAACCGCTATAATTTCAAAATGAAAAATTATAACCCAAATAACATGAATTTACAAAGAAGAGATGCCAAATTCTATAAATACTCCTAATAACGTTTTTATAACATTATAAAGTTGTATGTAATCAATTATGTTAACAGGTGGAGGAATTTCCTATAAATTTACTCATATAAATAAGGTAAATCATCGTTGTGAGGGTCGATTAACTAAAAGATATATATGTTTAACTAAATTTGGATAATATTGTTATAATAAAATGAATTTAATATTTTTTTATATTTAATTTTAGTTTTATTTGATTTTTTTCGCAAATGTATATTATTTTCGACAAAAATATATTAAAATGTATACCATATTTTCGGACAGAGGGAGTTTGATGACAGAGATAACTCGCATTAGTTTAAAGTGCATCAAAAAATGCATTGTATATATTACATGCGTAGATACTGAACATTCAAATATCATTACTATAATTAGTATGATAGTACTAACAAAGTATAAATGCGTCAAGTGTAATAAACATTCGAAAATGCTTCGCTCACAGTGAATCAATTAAATTCGTAATTCGTTAAATACGTGATGCTCTAATAAGAAAAGTAATCAAAACAAACATACTCAGCAACAACATCATATTCTTTAATAACAACAGCAACAGAAGCAAATATTGTTAAATAAATAAATCTGTTGCAATTAAGAATTAAAAACAAAAGTCATCATACAAACTGACAATCATCAATCACAATGGTTATATTACATTTCATAATTTAAAAAAAATAAATGATAAGTATAAACAAAATAATATAAATTCATAATAAACCCTGAAAATTAGAAAAATTCTAATATAAATTAATAACAATAATTAATAATCTGCATAATTAATCATTTGAATGACAAAATAAACAAGAATAAATAATAAATATTTGGAAAAAACGAGTTTTTTTATAAATCGATGTCTTTAGATGCATTGATAGAAGTTCATTTATTACATAAAATTAAATTAAATAACATGCAACAACAAATACAAATACATCAATAACTCGTATACTCGTATAGTCTGGGTTTTGAAAATGGACTAGTCGAGATCTTTAATAACGAATAAATACTAACTTGACTGTATAAAGGAAAAACACGTTAATTGTGTGTATTTTTTTTTTTAGAATTTATTTTTGTGTTCAAACCGGATTATGTAAGGTATTTCTGTATAATGGAATATTGTTTTTGCCTTACAATTATTTATTATATAATTTAAAAAAAAAAACATAATTCACCGTATAAATCAAATTTATATGTAGAAATAAAAAAAAATATATTTACAACATATTTCTTTGTTGATATTTTGATATTTGATAACTAGTATGGTATTTTGGAACTAGTATGGTAATTGTAGATGCACGTGTCCATGAACATCACAATTAGTACTCAAGTGTAGGATGCAAATGAAAAATAAATTGACACATATTCGTTAAAATACCTGTTTTTACAAATACATAAGAAAATATATTATCTCATCTTCAGTTCTTTAGCATCTGCAGCAAATTGACAGGTTCAATGGCTTCTTTTATTGTCACTTTTCAAATGTTTCAAATGATTCACACATCTACTTTTATTACAAAATATTTCGTATAATAAGAAGTAAATTATGTATAGTACACGAGATATCTTATAGTAATTAAATATCACATAGAATTTATTACAAAACATTATTTTTTTACAAATTATAACATAGATAGACAGGAGATATCTCATAGTTATCATATTAATAAATTTGCCCGATCATAAAGTTTTGGTTAGCAAAAACACTGTTAATTATTAATAAATTGAAAGGCGGCCGTCAATCATTGGCCATATTTTTTATGATATCAATATTTTGAAATATAGTGTTTACAATAATATGAAAAACAATATTTTGTATTCAATGATCCATTAAAGTTATATTGATTATTTGCTTTTTTTAATAGGTTATTAAAAGTAGTTGTATAAGTAAACGTTACTGCATATACGTATTTTTGTAAATACATAAAATTAAACCATTTTATTCTTCAACAAATCCACAATAGAACAATTATTTTGATAGATTTCATTGAATTTACAAATTTTTATTGGTCTTAATCTGGGCCAAATAAATTATTAACAAATAAATAAATAAAATTGTATGTAGTTGTAATGTCGAGGAACTACATTCAATAAGACTAATTGGAACATGAATTACTTTTACTACTTTCTTATTAAATCTGTAACAAAAACTTGTTGGTATAATAAGAACTATATCAGTATATATAATGGAAATAGTTACATATTGAAAAAGTTATGAATAAATGTAAAAAGTTTATTATTAAAATAAATGATGATAAAATACTATAATTACTGAGATTAATAAAAAATGTAAACATTTGATGAGTTTAGTGACAATTAACCGATAGTTTCTCTTCATTCGTGTGAAACAATAAACAAAACAATATAAGACTACTTTTACTGTAATAAAAAAAGGCAGGCATAATGAGAACGTAAAATGTAAACATGAATTGGGGCAGGTCGTTAGCCTTCCATCGACCGCTCCGAAGCGATTAGTTAACAATATAACTAAGAACGAAATAAATTAAAGACGAAGACATTCACAGGATGCGTTTGCCTTTTTCCGATGAGTAATCTGCTAAAATTTTGGTTACCGTTCGTTTTATTTTATTTCGATTTAATTCCTATCCTTTGAGCGTGCAGAATATCTAAGCAGCTTCTTTTTTTTTGCAAATGGAAACGTCCGTCGTATAAATCGTTTGATGATTGTATATGTTTGACGATATTTGAGGAAGTCGAATCGTTGCTTAATGCCAACAAATAAACACACAGTTGGAAAGCCACCTGAGTGAGAGATTTTCGAAGAAGGGGAAGTCCGGAGATGGTTACAAGGCTTTACTCGAACGAGCCGGTCGCCAGTCGGTCAGAGAGACCTGTAAAAATCAAAAGCTGGTCACCAGAGCACCATCACCCATCAAGACCCATCACATTCTCGAAGAGGAGAAACCCTGAGAAGAAGTGTCCCACCGTACTCCCTGTGCAATTCTGGAGCGCTACGTGAACGCAGGAATGGAAAAGGATCTGGCTCCACCGGACTCGATGGCTTCCGTCACCATCAAGCCGGATTATCCACCCTCCGAGGTCTACTCTTCGGAACCACCACCAGTAAGTACTTCGTCTTTGAAAATTTTCAGAAATTACATCAACAACAATAATAATAAAATGTAATTACCAAACCGGTAATATAAAAAAAGCGCAAAGACAAAGCGGCTTTCTAAAACCTAATAATATGTCATGCATTAATGAACCGGGATCAGTGGATAAATATAAATAAATAAACAAGCCACCTTGAAAGTTGCAAAGAGAATGTAAGAGTTGCGGCCTTAATCTGCCTACCATAACATTAACAGAAGATTTTCTCTTCACACAATCCGAACAAAATAAACGCTACTTCAATATTATTTTGAAATTTCTATTGCTAAACATTTTATTTCTACATTTATATACACAAATCTTCAATCTCAATGATTTTTTAATTTCAATTGTTAACAAAATTATGCAAAAATTTTGATATTTAATTTCTTTATTTTTTGTAATTTTAATTACATTTTATTTCAACTTTTCAACTTCAATGTTAAAGTATTAAAAAAAAAACGAATTAGCATATTTTGTGTATTAATGTCAGAAAGGCTTTGGTTCAACCTTTGTTCAAACGGATAATTTTTTTGTAAGAATAGTTAGAAAATTAAAAAAATAAATCTTTATTTTTTTTTATAAATTTTGACTTCTGTTTACATGTAAATATATGCAAAGTTCAATTTTACTATTTAGAAAGATTATTACCAAAAAAATATAATCGTAATGAAACAAATTAAAAATAATTTTTGTAATAGATCTATCAATTTATATATTTGTTTATGTTATAAGTAAATAATAAAATGATATTATAACAATTATTAGAAAAAACCGGTAAAGGAAAGTCCAATTTGAAAAGAACACCATAATTTAGAAAATTACAATCACAAATTACATACGTTCTTTATGTAGTTTAACAAAAAAAAACGGCAATCGTAATACCATTTGATGCATGCATTCAATCCAAATGCAGCAGTAGCAATTTCTACTATTTACGGAGACCGATTTCGAAATGACATAGATATTTTCTTAATTGAAACCAGTCGCAGTTTCGCATGCATTTTGCATAAAGAACTATATAAAATGTACAACTTTGAAAACGCATACAAAACCGGTTTTTAAGTAATAGAGAATATGTAGTTAATAACAAATGCAAACAATATTTCTATTTTTTATTTATCTTAATGACTAATTTCAGTAATTACTGATAATGCTGGTTGTTTGTTTGTATTTTGAATGTATAACTCCGTTTATTTTTGTTATTGCAATAATTTCTAGAATATAGTTTACAAATAATATTTTAAAATTTATTTATAATTACTACTTATATACTAAACTTAATTTAAGATATTTTCTAATAAAAGATTCAATATTAATAAAAAAAATGGAAATTAATCAAAACTAATTTATTCTGAATAATAATTGTTTTTATGTAGTTTTCAATCTTGGATAAATTTGTAATTTCAATTATAAACAATATCTTGTAGTTATATATTTGGATGAAACAACTAATATAAGTATTTATAAAGATATAAGAAATGTATTCAATTATCGGAGAATTATTAAATACATAGTAACAATTCTATAATATATGCAGATTCACTAAAAAAACAATATAATCAAGACACATATAAAAATTCTAAAATGAATCATAGTAAAAACCAGTTTGATTGGAATAGAAAAAAAAAGTAATTATACAAGCATAAATATTACTAGTTTAGCCTCATTATTTTTTCAAACTGCAAGTCAAAAAAGTTGCTTCTTCTTAAATTACTAAAAAAATTAAGTATTAATAAATACAGAGCTACACGATTATTCCATTCGAAAGAAATTAGATACCATCTAACAATTATTTATAAATCTACATCTTTAATTGCCTCTAATTAAGAAAACACGTCGGAAAAGAACCTCATCCATTTTACATATGTTTTGATTTATCTATGTAAGAAGCACGTATGTGCTCGAAACGCGTAGAAGGTGCATCCATTACGTGTAATTTAGATTTTGAACTTTGCATTTTATAAGCGCGAGGAGAATCACACGTACCGACACCAACTTATAATTATTTATAATATCTAGCCGGACTGCAAATGGCAGAATTCATTAGCATTCAACGTGTAATGTGTTTGTTCATGTAACTTCACAATCTTTTTTTATTTATTTATGTAAAACATCCGTCTTGGACGCTTTCGGGAATTTTCCATTCGAATTGCTATTTTTAGAGAATAAAAACAAAAAGAAAAACAACAATAATTTTATACAAGAGCAACATGTATGGAGACATCCGTTTATATTAGTTTCAAGTTTAGTTTGTGGGTGGAAAATTATGTTTCAGTAAATGTTTTGCACTACGAAAGACCAATTTTGTAAAAGCTAGTAGATTTTAATTAATTTTACTTTCCGTTTGGCCTGATTTTTATGGAGCAATCATTGACTTTTCATAAATTTTTATTTGTAATTAATTGTAATAGCAATAAAATGTATTGCAATAACTTTCTGAAACACTAATTAAATAAAATAAAGTATATTATTTTTTATACAATAAATTAATAGAATCAATTTACAATTGCGAATTGCCATCTTCTACAAAAATTTATGATTTTCATCACAATCTTCTTTAATGTTCTCTTAATGCTTTATTTTTCATGAACATTTTATTATTCTTTTTAGCAAATTTGATCTTAACTTCTTATAGTAGTAAAAGATTAGATAAAAATATCAATTCCATTAATAGGAGTTTCAGTTGCAACAAATTCTTCCTCTTCGGCTTTCTCTTAATAGGACTTTATTCTTGAGTACTTCCGTCAAGAAGTATATTTACAACACTTAAGTTTTCATATAAAAATTTAAATTAAAAATAAGAAAACAAAAAAGTTTAAGATGACATAAGCATTAAATAATTGTATCTATTTATAGTTTGTCATTGACTATGTCTACATCAAAGTACAGATCAATACATTTTCATAATTAAAGTATTTTTTAATCGTTTATTAATAGCTTCAAATTGGTTTATTTATGAATATACTGTGGAAAAATAGAGATATTGCATAGAATATGGAAAGATACTGTGACATATTTTCCTACAATTCTATGGTACATTATTACTTTTGAAACCACTGAACTTATATTTGTTTTGTTAAATAAATGAATGACTAAATAAAAGCTAACACCTTATACAAACAGTTTCAAGAGAAAGCCAGTTATATAATTATGTCTAAAAAATATATATCTTAAAAATATATAACATTCTACCGTTTTTGTTCACGTATCATTTCTAACATTTCTCCATAATTTCAGTTTTTTTATGCTACATAATAAGTTATAATTTGGGTTTGAATGGTGCATTTATCTAAAGAAATTTGTTTTATTTTATCATTACTTATATTAAATAGAGTATACAAATTTAATTTAATTGAAGAGAAAGTTGAGAGAACATTATATACTTTTTTTGTCTTCTGTTTAAAATTATTTTGGAATTCCCTATGTGCGTGTATGTAGTCATTTAATAACATGTTTTATATGTTCTACTGTTTTGTAACCTCAGAATTACTAGATTTAATATTGAATTTAAAAAAGTCCTCCATTCTTCTATTATGTTTATTTAAAGTGTTTTTTATTGACTAGCCTTAACTATCTTATACAAAACTTCCGTTTTTCATTTAACAAAATATAATAAATACTGAAAAATAAAATCTATACAAACTAAATTATTTATTTACCAGTTTTTCTATCCGAAGACTAATATTCTCTATTTTAGATAGTTACAAATCTATACAAAGTATATTGTTGTAAATTTTTGTAGTTTTATTTTGTTTATGGAAAAACTTTAAATTTTCTTAACACGACACTATTTTTGACATTTTTTAAAATTTGATAATTTGAAGGAGAATAATGAGATTTTGATTGTATTTGTTTAAAGACGACGAAAGAAAATGCAATCATGATTACATTGCAAATGTTTCATTATATATTTAAAACAACTTTGCGGAAATTTCTAACGGAATGTAAACATCACATTAGCACACAAAGCAAATTTGCATGCACCAATTAATACATCTCACTCATTAGGAGGCAGGAATTCAAGAAGCGGCGTTATGCAAAAGGATGAGAGTGAGATAAGAACTGTTTGAGTAATATGCAAATATCCCGTTGTATTGCATAAAAAATATATATGCATACCTATAATAGATGCAACAACAGCAGCAAATAACGAAATTTCGCAACGGCTCATAAGTTATCATTGCGGATTCCTCGCTGTTTGATAGCTGCATTGTTTTACGATACATACATATATTTTTTTTGTAATTTATTTCTATATGTATATATTTTTTTTGCAATTTCCAAGCTCCTTTCCATTCCAGTGAGTTTCCAACGCGTTTTGCAACAGCGACTTCAAACCGCATGTTTTCTACGAACGTTGTTCCTGTTTCCATCGACACATCTCCTTATCGACTGGAAACCGCGTAGACTTTCTACGTGAAACTTTCCGCAACCAAATGTAATTATTGTTCCGCGTTTTTTTTTTCTCTCTCTATTTTTCCTCATTTTCATTTGTTGACCAACGCGATCGGATTAGCGTCTGTTTGTTTGCAACATTAGATCGGATATGCAAACGATACCAATCAAGCATTACGTTCTTTCTACTTTTTTCAAGGACAATTGAAAAGTAAGAGATGGAGAGAGAAAAAGGAAACGAAGTAAGACGTGTAAGAAGATATTCTTCATTCGGAATACGCACTCGGTTTCCGCCATATGAGATCACCGAAGAACGAAATAAAAGTAAACACTTGAAGTGCTTGTTTCGGTGTGAGAAACGAAAGACCGGCGTATTTCGCAATCGCAGAAAAATTCGCGATTGTAAATTGATTCTATTTAGCACTTTGCTAACCATAATAAGGATTCGCGTTGCACAACGAATCCAAATTAACGTTTCAGCAAGGACTGACGAAACTCGGACACGTGTATGGGAAAAAACTTCATTTACAGTGGAGTCTACTTATTTTATTATGTAATTAGGAAGAGAAGGCTTTGCCGGTTGTTTGCTTCTTATAAAGTCGCCCCACGTTAGTCACCAAAATCAATAGGATGATTTATTGTTGATATTTCTTTTTATTTCATATGAATAATATTTCAATTAATTTATTTTTTCGCAATGAATTAGTCATGAAATAATCTTAAAATACTTTTTAATTTATTTTTTAAGTTACTATTACTATTAAGTTAATTTGTTCATTCGTTGGAAAATGATCATTTGTTATTAGATAATTATTTTTTAAGAAGTAGTTGCAATATAATTCAGTTAAGTGTATTCAATGGAAAATCTACTTAAATCTGTGATTATTAAATAATTACTTTTTAGAAAATGATGACTAAATGGAAATATGCGTTTTTAAAGCAAACGTTTCTTGCTTTTATCATATCAGTAATTTCTGAGGAAGCTTTAATTTTCATATAGTGGTCAAATCTTATGTAAATTATATCAATTATATAATTTATAATCCAACTTATAAATTTGTTTTTTTTTTTCATAATTGACTTATTGACTTCTTTCAAGCAGTAGCAAATTAACTGGATTAAATATCAATGAAAACTACTGTTTTTATTAATATTACACTTTTATTTTGTACATCATTAATAAATGCAACAAACTATAAAGTAATTAAATTCTAGAGCCTTTTCTTATTAAAATAGAAAATTTAGCAATACTGGCCCCACGTTGGTCGCCAAAAAGAAAAACGCTGTTTATTTTCTGAAAGAGATTTATGAAAGCTTATGAAGAAACACAATTGTACATAATGAAATCGTCGCATGTCTTGAAGGATCGCACCGTAAGTCGGTTGAGTGAGTGTGGGTCATTAGGTGTAATTGCGAATCGCGTGCCCGCGCTAATCGTTTCGGTGAAAACTGCTTGGAAATGAAAATAAAGTGAAATAATGCAAAATTAAAAACGGGAAAACATGCCGCGAACAATGGAGTGTGAAAGGGCATTGAAAGAGCCGATTCCATCGTCATCAACAACAACAATGGTTGTACGAGCGAGCATTTCAGTGTTAACGAACTTTAAACCGTCCCATCCAACTTTCTATTTCCACTTCGAGCTGGAAATTTATACGCCCGTGACAAAACTCCCATAAACACCAATAGCCGTGTGTTTTATATAACACCGTATTCATTCTCGAAGCAGGAACGATCTTTCACCCGAGGAACATCATGCAAACAAATGAAGCCATTAGTTTTTTCTTGTCTCTTTCTACGGTTGGTGCAAATCCGCAATGCGACTGTTGCATAATGCGCAATTACTTGAGTAAGGTTAAATTGAATTAATGGATATTAAATACAATGACACAGAAAAGGAAATAATTAAATTGTACCGTAATTGACTTCCCTCGCTTTTTTCAACACTTGGCAGCATTTACATCTCATTGTGTGCACAAATCGATTGCACGTTTTAAGACGTCCAAGAAAAAGAATAAGTAAGATTTATAAATTATTCACCGAATTTACGACATTCGTAAACATTTATTCGAGTTTCTCGTGATTCGGTTTCCAATTAAAGAGGATCTAAAATAAGGCAAATTGTCTTTGCATGACAAACAAAAAGAACATCGTGACCTCACAAAAAAAAATTTGTCGACATTTCACGACATTCAAAAAATTTTGAGAGTTAATCTGAAGTAATCGTTAAGTATAATCAAATTATAAAATATTATGCACAAATTATTTCAAATTCAATATTTTAACTTTTTATAACGAAATACGACTATTGATCTTGAAATGGGTTTTTAATGTTAGATGTGCAAATAGAGAGCAAATAGAGTGCAAATAGAGATTTTAACATTTACTTTAGAAGATAAAACTAGGTTACAGTCCAAATTTGAATAGAAAGCTTTAATTTCGTTATGATTATTGCACTTTCTCGTTGAAAAAAGTGTTAAATTTCATTTTAAAAGTGTGTTGTCAAATGCAAATATTTCAATACATAAAAAAAATATTTTGTATGGCATCATTTCTCTACAATGATTATATAGGTTTGTTGAAAAGACAATTTTAATTCGTTTTCGAAAATATTTTTGTTGTAAGTTGCAAATTAAATAAAGAAAGTGTTAATTTGAATACAAAAAAGGTGCGAATACCCTAGAAGCGTTTTAGAACGAAAAAATGTAAATTCCATTACAACAATAACAAAAAAAGTTATTAAACATTATATTTGTTGTTGTTAAGGCCAGGATTTATTTTTTTAACGAATTTCATACTCTTTCGTTAACGTTCTATACAAATATTGATATTTAAGAGTAACTCGAAACATTGCTACGTCTTCTCTTTTTCAATCCAGATTTTTTTGTATTCCTCTTGTACGCATTCGCCAGTCTACGACTGGTAAATTTAATATTTGCCTTACGTAACCTTCGTACCGTCTCGTGTCAGGATCGCAGTTAGTGTCATTAATGTTTATTGCCATCCGCTATTTTTCGCGTTCGCTCCGCCAACGAACGTGTGCATTTTTTAATATCATGTTTGTTTGTTTCGAACGAGCTTTCAAAATAATGACAGTTTAATTGGCGCATCCCGATTGTCTAATTTTAATTCGAACAACAACCAACAATCAAAAAAAAAACTAGAGATTTTTTTTACGTAATTTCCTAGAAATGGTGGATGGCAACAGTTACTTACCTCTGTCAAAGAGAAATTAATACTTTCAAGGATTTTCTCTCTGGAAAAAGAGAGATAGAAATCCAGTCGCCTTAAGGATATTCTCATGTTTATTTCATTTCCCACAAGGAGAACAAATAAATAATGTTTAACACTTCCTAATAGGTGGATTCTTCTAAAACGCTATTGTCTAGGCGCTGTAATTATTGTTCGTGCCTTTATGATTATTTCTAATTAAGTTTCATTAATATTATCATGTGTTCCTCCTTTCGATGACCTTATTTATTTTTCAACGTAATTAATTTCAAGTCCTACTCGTAATTAACGTTTGTAATTTTATTACATTGATTGATTGATCTTAGAATGGAAATAAACCATTGAAAACTTGAATAAACGGTGAACATGAATCTATGCTTATTTATTTATTTTCCTTTCTTTTATACAGTTTTAACTACTATTAGATAAAGCAATTTACTAATTTCTTTGAAATTGTTTCTTGGTAAAACCGCAGAGTCGATTCACAATTTAATTATATAAAATTACTGTTTCTTACTGATTGAAGCAAATCAATTCAAGTCATCATTTATATAATAGAAACATAGATTATTTTATCGGTTCTGCCAATATACCGCACAGTTTGAAACTGGACTAATCGAAGACTTTAAAACCGCATAAAATAAAAAGCACAAAAAGAGACTTAACCTGAAAGAAAAAAAAACTATTATTTTCAAACCTGAATTCAAGTTGATCGAAGCTGCACTATGCGAGATATTACTGATATTTTGAAATAGATATAAAGTTACATTGATTCCTTGATTTTCTTTTAATAAGTGAGATGCAGGATTGAAAACAATGGGAACTCTTCGGTCACGATCTATAACTAGGTTATTCTACTAACATACATAAATAGAATGTATCAAAGATCCAAAATAAATGAATAGATCTATCATCTTTGTTTATAGCCACGATCGTGGGTTGTATACTAAACTATAAAACAGTGGCGTAGCTGGAAATATCGGGCTCTTTCTCGTTGTTCTCAGTCAGTTCACTTTACTTTCCGCGGGCCCTAGGCAGAGGCGTCATTACGACCAGTGAATCGGGTAAATGCCCGGGGCCCTGTGAAATTTGGGGTCCCCAAACATTGTCTTGTATTGGGGACCCCATTTCATATTTGGCCTTAAAATCCAAAGGACGGCCCTGTCTCTAAGTACCAATTATGTATGCCATTATGTTGCCAATAATTTCAATATTTTGATTGGAAGCAAAGTTAGGGCCCTCACATTCGTAGGTCCCTCAGCATTGCAGACCTTTGCTATGCAGTAGATACGCCACTTTACGTTAAACTTTATTACAATAGTTGAGACATGAATAGTTCAAAATAAAGATACAAATCAAATACACTTTGAGTTGCAGGCTTTTATATAATAAAAATTTATTTTAACAAAATATTAACAGTTTTTCTTCTATTTTTAAAAATAATCAATTTCAAATTAAATTCATTTTATGTGCATAATTAAATACATTGTTTATTATTTTTAATTAACTATTTACATCAACTTATAATAATAATGAGATCTTTTTTTCATAAAATTATTTGATTTTCATCTGATGAAAACTTTTCGGACATATTAGAATATGTTGCAATTCACGTGATTTATAGCTGAAATAAAAAAAATAATACATTTATTGTTCGGTGAATTATGTTATTATACATTTCCTGGTTTAGTCATGCATCGTTTCAAATACATTATAGCGTGTATCATTGTTAAAATAATGTAAAAGTTCATTCAGTATATTTAAAAAAGAATAAAATTAAAATAAAATCAAATAAATTCTGAACTAAGTAACTTTTGATGATCATGTGTTGTAACAAGCAGAGATGTTCAGAGATGCCTTTTGGATGAAGGTGTAATTGCTTCGCAACGGATTAGTGTTACAAGGTGACGACATGAATCTGGGTTTAAATAATCATCAACGGATGGCTGTAGTTTATACTGAAGCAGCGACAAGCTCATCGGTGTCCTTGGAGCGGTGCTTATAAGAGATTGTTGGTCTAAAAATCTGGGTCACCGAGATGTATTGTATATTAAACGCTTTGCCTCAGAGGTAATAAACAAACAGCAAATTATTATGATTTCAAGCGAATCACAATAATCGATCTTGCATTATTCATGTTCATAACACATGCAAATAGCTATACTCCAATTCCACATAACAAATGTTAATGTAAAGATACCAGAGTATTCCCATGATTATTAAATTGTTAAAGACTTTACATAATAATTTTTAGCAAACCAAAATGTTATAAATAACTTATTAACTGAAGTATTTTTGTCTTCATTAAAATAATTTCTCAAAATTTGTTATTTAGTTGTTATATATTACACAGTAATACTTTGGATAGTTATGCTAATATCCGGGATAGGACTAACTCATGAACAATTTTGTTGTTGTTAGCTTTTGTTGGTCTAAAATTATCTAATCTTTTGTATATAATTAATTGTATATTGACAATTTATTTACTTTATAAATCAGTGTACAAATGTAAATATTAATTAATTTTCTAATTGCGATTGTGCATCAAAGATACGTGCTGATATTTAAGAGAAACCATTAAAATTAGAGATCCGTCGTGAGAAATTATCAATTTCAATTTGCTCGATCTCTTTGGTATTTTGATGGGTGTTTAGAGATCTCTGAATGGAAAATGTTATTTATTCATCGTTTCCATCATTATGTTGTGCTCGGTTCGGCTTTTATAAATTTAAATTGCAGTTTCGTGAGGAATGAGCTCGTTAGGAGTCATTACCTAAGATGCAGCTAACGGAAAGAAATTGCACGGGCATTTATCGCTGCACACTATTTATTTGAATCTCATTTAAATCTCAAGTGAAAGTTTATGCCATATGTTAAGGCTCTTCATAAATGTAATTTCGCCTAAAGGTGATGACTTTTTCTAAACATTGTATATAACAATTATATGTATATACAGTTAAATGTATATAAATCAAAATATATAAAACGTATTAGAAATAAAAAGATAGTTTCAAATATTTTCTATATATTTAGTTTATGGTTCAATTTAGTTTATTACAGATTATATTTTTTTATGGGTGAAAAGACCAATAATTCGATTTATATAATATAAATAAATAGTTTTCTTATTAAAACTAGTTCTATTTGTTTTTTCTAATTATTACCTGCATAATTATTCCTTATACATACGTGTATTACATATTTATTAAATAAATATGGTAATCTTGAGTCAAACATTCTTTCTCTATTAGGTCGTGTCTCATCACATATCCTTCATTCCTTTCTGATGATTACAAGTCAATACTCTAGGATATTTTATATAATTTTACCATACAAATTTCGTATTTCTAAATAAGTAATATTTTATTAATTTCATTAAAACATATTTAAATGATCTTAACTTGGAACTAAGAAACCTAAGGCTTTCTGTTCAAATTAGAATTTTATAGGGAATTACTAACTTTCATTTAATATCCTATATCATTTGGTATTACTACTTTATTTCGAGGTCTTCAACTCTTCAAACATTTTTTTTATGATGTTTCAATGATATTTCTTAACATGTTCAATGAAAACCTTACAATATTTTTTTATTCTTTATGAAAAGTTTTTAAATTCAATTTGTACATATTTCCTGATTGATTATGATCTCATTTATTATCCAGAATATAGTGTGTAATTAATTTATTAATATTAGATTTACGGATATTTATTGTGCAATATTTGTAAATAAATATGTTTTAATAAGTTTTTTCTATATTCTAGAATTTAAACTTTACTCAATCAGCATTAACGTTTCTTTAAAATTATAGCTAGATTTTCATAAATATTTTATTGACGAATAAATAGATAATAAATAGAACAAAATGAATATGACTTTATATAAGGAGTTAACGTTATAAATAGAAATTATCTATTCGTTATTTTTAGTAGCATCCTTTTTATGAATGCACAGAGCGTAGGAAATCATTAATCTATTAAGTATGCTAAGCACATGAAAGCAAGCGGAGATCTTTTGTTTCGTGTTTTGATGCCGAGTTTGGTTTTGTATGCAAATGAGAAATGCACTTATGGGGAATCCTGAGAAAGAACGAGAGACAGGGAGTGAGAGAGCTGGAAAAAAGTTTCACACTTTCACCTCGCCAAATCAATTAAGATTTGCGGTGATCTTAATTGACAACTTTCGCCAACTAAATGATACACATTTTTTTTTAAATATACATCTTTATAAATCTAAATCCAATATTTAGAAAGAGATTGAAGAAATGGAGCGCTGGAATTGGAGAAAGTTTACTTTACTAATGATTTTTTTTCTCTCTTCCTGTTTCAGGCATACCATCGTCCAAAAAGCGTTTCGGTCCAGGTGGCAAAGATCATCGCCGTAACCGTCATCCTCGTCTCCGTCGTTCTCGGCGGATGCATTTTGGCTTCCGCTTACATAACGGCCAACGCCTCATGCAGACACTTGGAGCAGGAACTCCAGCTACTGACCGAGTCCATGGACAGATACCAGCCTCTTCAGCCCGAAGCTTTGGTCCAGGTATGAAGTGCGGGGTTGCGTAACAGCACGAGATGTTCTCGAATGCGATTTGCAATAAACAACATGACTGGGGCATCGGTGAAAGCGAGAGGTCTTTACACTCTTCGTAGTTGCAACGAGGTCACAGCTGCGCGAAAATGAGGAAGGTTTTTCGAAACGGCAAAGTTGCATTTTTTTTTCTCGAACGTATTTAGAATCTTTTGCTTTGATTTAATCACAGTTCTTATAAAATTCTCATATTACTGAGAATATCGCAATTTATATTACAACAACTAAATCACGCACTATTCATGTTGTTTTTAATCGCTTTTCATATTGAGAATCCAGTCTATTTCAATATTTGTTTAGGTTGGTTATGATATTTCTCAAAATAAATAATTTACAATTTTCTGTGTAAATTTTCAACCAAATTTTAATTAACCATTTGTATTGTTTTTTTGGTAATTCTATCATATTTTTGATTTCTATCATATTTTGACTATATGAAAGTCTAACGAATTTAATGATTACTGTTGTGTATATATATGTTATAATTTAAAATATATCATTTTTTACTTGTATTTTTAGATTTCTTAGTTAATTTTTTATTTATATTTTTTAGGACGAACCGAAACACATTGAACCATTAGAAGCTGAAGAAACTAAGGCTCCAGTTGTGAAGGAGACTCCGGAGGAAAACAACAAGGAATCTCAAGATTCTTCCGACGAGAGCAGCGAGAGTAGCTCGTCTGAAGACTCTTCAGATGAGGAGGACCGTATTCCAATTCAGATCAAGCTGCCGCTCCACTTGGACTTTGATGACTTAGCCGGAACCATGATGGACAAAAACCAGAGATCCAAAATGAATTGCGTCGTCGAAAAGAAGAAGGCTGAAGAAGTCGTTGACCACAAAGCCAAAACCGTAAGCCTTCCATTCGGAGTGAACATCACCACCGATCCAAGGTACGAGAGGTTGAGCGGCGAGAGGATCGCTATCTTCTGCGAGAGCGGTAACTTCCAGAGGATCGAACAACCACAACAGCAAGAACAGGAAGAAGAGCAAACCATTATGATCCAACCAGTTATGATTCCGTTGCCAGCTGCACAATTCCACACCCACATGCCAATGCAACAGAAACCCATGCACCCAATGGAAACTATGAGACCGCCAATGCCAATCCCTATGATGCAACAGCAACATCAACAACAGCATGAACAGCAGCAGCAACCACAACCTCAAGGCCAATTGCCTCCAAACCAAATCCTCCACCACATCGCCCAGCAAATTATCGCGCAGAAACTCCAGCAAGAAGCTCAGAGGGCTCAAGAGGAGGTCCAGACTAATGAGGTCAGACCCGATGCCGATCAGCAATCGAACGAACAGAGGATCCAAATCCAGCAACGCTTGGCCAGACTCCCAATCCCCGAAGAAATCCTTTCCCAACTTGACAGATTACCAAACCGCGATGTCATTGTCGTCTCCCATCACGAAAGCGAAGAAACGCCACAAGACATGAGACTCATGCAGCACCAAAGGGACAGCGCCCAAGGCATGAACGGAAGACAATCTTTCGCTAGAAGTGTTATGCCTATCAATATCCCGGTACCAATGATGCGACAAGAGCCAGATGTTCGAGCTTCCGAGGAACCAAGGGAACACTGTAATATAATCACTAAGAAATACTAGAAAACAACAAATCACATTTAAAATTATTTTTTTCAGATTTACATCCACGTTCCATCAGATCCGTAGAAGACTTTGTCCCGAAGTCCCAAAAGCGCGTCAAGAGGTGCGCTTGTGATTGCGTCTGTTAAAAATTAAATTCGACCTAAAAGTAAAAAAGCGAAATCGAATAATTTTCTTCCTTTTTTTGTAACATTTTTATTATACATGTTTTGTTATTATTTTTGGCAGAAAGGAACCAGATATAAAAATGGAGCGTAAGAGTGTAAGAGTTTAATTTTATAATCCGGACAACTATTTGTTTTTTTTTGTAAATAAATTTTTGGCTTTAATTCTGTTTATATCACGACCACTTCTTCTTCACGCGATTTTTACAAATACTACTACTTTTCTTTTGCATATTATTGTATTGAGTATTATTATGTTATGTTATAGATATTCTAACATGTAAATAGAGAATTGCAGATATAATAAATATGTTGGGTTGATTTACTTCCTTCTTTTTTTATATCTTCTACTAATAATACAATTTTAATTTCTCTTTATATATGTTTTTTTTTGTGATAGCGATATTTAGTGATTGTACCTTTTTTTAATTGTAATTATAAACAAACAAAAAAATGCAAATTATTATTATTATTTTCGATGATAATATAACCTGTACTAAATTTAAATTTTATGTTTTATTTTCAACATATAATTTCCAAAAAAAAAATCCTTTTCAATAACATAATCAATTCTATAATTTGTGATATAATTTAAATTTTTTTAAATTGGGGCGCCGTGCGGTCTTAATAAGCCATACCATCCGATTGAATTAACACGTAGTTAATCAGGTATCTAGAAATTAGTTGGATCTAGAAATTTAGGAATTTCTGGCTCAAAGAATTAAATCAAAATTATACAGGGTGCGTTAGGTATTTGAGAACATCGTCAGAAAAGTAATCTATGTTTATATCGTAAATATTTGTAATGCAATTTTATATTATTTGCATAACATACCTGCTGTTTAGTAACATGATGCAATTATACATAGATTAACTAAGAAGATACACTTTTCATAAAATTACTTTATTAGGCGAAGGAAAATAAATAATGAATAAACTGAAACTTTATGTAGATAAAAAAAAGTGAATATTAAATACTTACTGAACTTTTTTTCTAATCGTTAATACCACAAAACCAAAGCTGTGTGTCTTTCATTCGTAGTATACATCATTACCACTGAATAGTACAAGAGAATGAGACGATCTATATCTTCTGCGAGAGCGAAAACTTCCAGAGAATCGAAGCTTTTTATTCCAAATGCCTAGACCACATTGAAACTACTGATGCAAATCTTACAGTGCAACAGCAGCATCAAGAACATCTATCAGATAAAAGTACGACAAAAAGCCCAGAGTGCTCAAGAAAATACCAATGCCAACGATGTCAGTCCCGATGCTGATCAGCAATTGATCGATCGGTAATCGCTTAACTAGCAACATTAGTTTATGTTGTATTCGTAATGTTAAACATAGACATATTTCTTCTTCCTGTCCATAGAGAATATATAACAATGAATAAAAAAGACAAGAAATTCATCTAATAATTTTATTGTTTCCCCTGGAAACACACCGAGATTTCCCAAATATTACTAAAAATCTAAGGATATGTGTGTATTCAGAGATGTTGCTACGACCAGTTAATCGGGCACGGGGCCCCCAAACAGTGTTAGTTGCTCCACCGATCTCATATTTTTTTTTATCGGATGCTCACACACTTTTCATGCATTGAGGGCCCAGGGACTCAAAATCCAAAGGACTGTGCTGTGTGTACTTGACACGTGGATGTAATGAGATAAACATTTGTATTCTCCGAAATAGATTTTTTATAAAAAGAAGTATATTTAACTTTTACATGACAAGTATTGTTTAAATTGTTCTAATCTAATTTCTTGAAAAATGATCTATTATTGTAACGTAAATATTTAAAATTCTGCTGTTTAGTAGAGAAAATGATGCAATTATACATAAAGCACTTTTTAAATAT
Organism: Nicrophorus vespilloides; assembly: GCF_001412225.1. Taxonomy (NCBI): domain Eukaryota; kingdom Metazoa; phylum Arthropoda; class Insecta; order Coleoptera; family Silphidae; genus Nicrophorus; species Nicrophorus vespilloides. The sequence goes on along the minus strand of NW_017099876.1, from coordinate 89,172 downwards.
TTGGTTGTTAATATTTTCGGCAGGAACTTCTTTATTTTCATCTTCAGTTTGTTTATTTTTATTGCTAACAAGATTTTCTAAATCGAAAATCAAGTAGAAAAGAATCATGTTTATTATTATTATAAAAAAATAAAGTTTTAGAATAATATTTGAATATGATTTGTCATCATATAGATAAGGAGATCGTGGTCGAAATCATGACTTCATTTTAATAATAGCACAGCAACAAAGCGTTTCATATATCCTTTTACTTCACAATGTAATTAATCTATAGCTATGTTTTTTATTAATGTATAATTGTATGATTGTTAATCAATAATACTTGAATGATTATTACATATTTAGTAATATGTCGATTACCAGTTATGAGAAATACTTCAAAGAATTAATTTATTGTATTTTTTAGGAGTAACGATGATGAAAAGAATGCGAGTGGTAGCACAGCAGCAAAAGGTGAGAGCAACTATTATAATATGAATCACGACCGAAGGGGAATAGCTTTAATCTTCAACCATTATAAATTTGATAATTCCAACTTGTCCATAAGGGAAGGAACAGACAAGGACTGTCAAAATATTGATAGGACATTAACAACGTTCAATTTTACAACCAAAGTATGTCAGGATTATACCTATAGGCAAATAGTGGATATCATTTATGAAGGTGAGATAGGAGCTGATGATTCCCGTCGATTTTATATTTAACGGTTTTAGTGTCTAATGAAGATCATTCGGATGCCGATTGCCTAATGATCGTCGTCATGTCTCATGGTGATGCAGGTGTAATCCACGCTAGGGATCATCAGTACACCCCAGACCAATTGTGGTTACAGTTTTCCGGAAACAATTGTCCTACCCTGGTTGGAAAACCAAAACTATTCTTTATTCAAGTAACAAATCTTAACATTACGAGGGCATTCTCTCTTTAATATGGATGTTTCTTTGATAGGCTTGTCGAGGTAATAAGTTGGACCCCGGCGTTACCGTCTACGCATCACCTGGAGATGCAAATCAAAATACTTACAAAATACCAGCTATGGCCGATTTTCTTATAATGTATTCAAGCTTTGAAGGTAAGTATCAATTCGAAACAAAAACCAATTAAAGTGGGATGTCAATTACCATTCGAGTAAGGTGCAATTATAATAAAAAATATTTTTATCGTATTTTCATTTCACTAAATACTTATTGATTAGAATTGATGTCTTTCTTACAGGTCACATCTCTTTCAGGAGTACTGTTTCAGGGTCTTGGTTGATCCGGAGCCTTTGCGACGAATTACAGCATATTTCCACTAATAATACCAAAACGGACCTTTTGACAATTTTGACTTTTGTTAATCGTCGGATAGCTAACTACGAGGTCGTTGCTCCCGAAAAAGACTTCGACGAGATGAAGCAGATCGGATCCATTGTCAGCAGTCTCACTAAGATCTTACATCTATATAAAAAAATAGATAAATAGCATATTTAATTTAAAAGGCTATTGGAAATTAAACAAATGAAGTGTTTGTATTATCAATGTAATTATAAGAATATTTTTATATATATATAGTTTAAATTCATATTGCAAGTATTAAAAATAGAATATAAAAGATTAAAAAAATCTAAACAAATATAGAATAGTTAATGAATCGTAAATGATAATATATACAGTAGGATTATTGACCAGAATCAGAGATCCAAAATAAACTGAGTTGTTAAATGGAAGAAGATTGTAGACCACAAAACTGTGAAACAAAGTACTAGAGGCTGAAACTCCACAACCTCAAAGCCAATTGCTTCAAATCAAATCTTTCGTCACAATGCCCAAAAATTTTTCGCCTGCAAGCTTCATAGTATTATGTAACAAAAATTATAATATCCAAATAATCCATTTCAAGATCTTCTTAACGATCTCCCTTACCCCAAAACCTAAACGACGAGATAACGTATGTAGGTTCCAATTACCAATCAAATTACCTATTTAATTAAATTGACTATTGTATCACAAACAGTTAATATAGATGCATCAAAAATAATTAAATATTTTATTTGTATAAATAATTAATTGGTCATATTACTATCAATTGTTTTATTGAATTAAATATTAAGTAAAAATGGACCAAGACAACAATCACACAACAACACCGATTTATTATGAAATATTTTATTTATTACTTGAAACTTTCACAAATAAAGTAATTTTCAATGTGGCATTTGTCATCGTTCAAACCAATACTTCCTTTATTGTTCCAAAACTCTTCGCAATGCTGACAATCATCCATCAATCTTAATCGGTTGTCCAATAGATAAGCAATGAAATTTAGCTTCCAATCCCAAATCTGTAAGTCCAAAGCTTTAAATCCCAACCGAATACCACTGATAAGAAAGAGAAAAACACGTAATTCAATCAACGTTTCAGCAACAAAAGTAAAGTCTTACGTTCAGTCGTAATAAGTCTGTATATGTATTCGTATTCCTCGTTGGAGTTGATCATTAACAATTGGATGCCTAACCTCTGGCAGAACATGAAGGCATTGTGGAAGTTGACCTGATCGTAAATATGAAAATTATATCAAATCGAAATTAAAATATTATTTGAACATAGTACCTTTATAATCGATTCCAAGTACTAATTTTTATTTTTAAACTCGTACGATGTCGGTCGTTTCGTTATCCTTGTTCCTTGATGTTCGGAGAACACTATGGTGAAAAACAAATACAAAAATATAATTTATTTAAACATATTTGCGAGACTTTCAATGAAATAAAACTGAAATTATATATACCCTATGCTTTAATGAGAATATATTTCATCGGGGCTATCTGAAAGGTTTTGCATTCATCATTAATCAACCAATATATAAAACAATATAAAATTTACAGCAAATTTTATCACCAAATAATGCTGTAGATGAAGAACAAATTATTGTTTTAGTATTGCAATTTATGATCATTTCTCTATGTATTCATAGCATTAACAATATTCTATGAATTTAAATATTATAAAACTATATGTAATATATCATGTCGTAATTTTATTCACAATCTGTTCATAAATGTGAACATTGAGTAAATTTAAGATCGCAGTTGACATTAAATGGACATTATGATGATTTTGAACATTAATAATTACTTAAATCTAAATATACTAAATCTAGTGGTTTGCAATACTTCAGCCTGTTTGTGGTTTCACTGTTGTCGAGAATGTCAATAGCCAGAACATTAGTATGTGACTCCAGTCTATCTTGGTATCTATATGAACATCTTCGTGTATTTGTTTATTCCTGACGAACTATGGAGCATTTCTTTCATAGGCATTTTGATATATATCATATCTAAAGATATTTATAATTTATACAGTTGTGCTTCAATTTTATTGTAATTGGTGTAATAATACATATATCAAAATAGCCTTGACAATATCAACATTATTTGACACTGTTGTAAATAAATAAATGACAATTTTTCAGTTGTCAGTCATATCATATCATTTTTTTTGTAATTGAATAGAAACTAGTTTTCTCTCGGTGTAAATTTCCGTGTTAGCAATCAGAGATGGCAGATCTCGAAAACGGAAAGAAGGTGTTTATAAAAGTGTGCAATCAGTGCCACACAATAGACGCGGGTGGAAAGAATAGGGTTGGACCGAATTTGCACGGAATCTTCGGTAGAAAGACGGGAATGACGCCTGGTTTCTCGTACACCGATGCCAACAAGAACAAGGGAATCACCTGGACGAAGGAGACGATGAACGAGTACCTTGAGAATCCGAAGAAGTACATTCCCGGTACGAAGATGCTTTTCGCAGGATTGAAGAAAGCCAAGGACAGGGAAGACTTGATTGCTTACTTGATGGAGGCCACTAAATAATAATCGAGTCGTACACAACTAATTTATTTATTTATAATAATAAATCATTCCGACTTTCGTATCATTTCTTTGTTTGTTTTTTTTGTTGTTTTATTGAATTGATTACCACGAGGAGAAAGTTTGAATGAATTACATGAAGATTGTATCAATGATCTTAAAAAGACTGAAAAGATATGAATGTTAGGCAAGAAAGACACTAATTTTTACGAGCATTTAAATGTGATAATGAACGTACTAATATTACTTCTACACTACTAATCGCAAATGAAATTGAACATATAGAGGTGTTTTAGGATCATATAAATAAACCAATTGAATTAGTTAGGATTAGTGGTGTTTATATAGAGTACTTTGATTAAACCAATTAAGCCCATAAATACCATTGCTAAATCTTTGCAGAGATACGATACTTATACAGTGGAACCTCGCATAACGAGCATAATTCGTAACAGAATCTCACTCGTTACGAGAAACACGTTAAACAAAACAATTTTTCCCATATAATTTAATGTTAAATACGATAATGCGATTCATGTATAAAATTGTTACTTTGAATATGTTTCACTATACGAGTAAAAATCTGGAAATTTTTGAACGGATTAAACTTAACGAGTTTCCACTGTATTAACCAAAGTGTTTGTTTGGTTGCATAACTACATGCTATGCAATTGAATAAAGAATGCATGATCTAAAAACATTGCATTGCATGGTCAATAAAAATAATAAAAATAGGGTCATAATTCAAGAAAAAAAAGTTTGGTAGTACATCAAGCTTAAATAAGATACAGAATTAAGTATATGACCTTCAAAATGAGCTAACTGAAAATGTTTAATTGATTTCCCCCCGAAATCTGATTAAATTTTAACTGTTGCCGATTTCACTCCTATATATTTTGAACTAACATGTTTGTATAATTGATGCACTTACATTAATAACTAGAAAGTAAAATCTAAATGTTAATAAGTACGCCATTTAAATTTATATTCTAAATTTAAATAAAAGTATGTTTCAACACAGTTCGATGCTTTTAGTATTATATTTAATATGTAAAATATAATAGATGTTTTTAATTATGGTATATTTGAATAACACTAACTTTGAATTTGAGAAGAATTTGTTGGTTTTATTGTACTGATCGTAAAATACTTGAATGCTACTAACTTTGGTCGATATGATTAAATTGAAGGGTACAATAACCCGGACTGTTTGAAGCAAAACTAATCGAGAAACGACATAAAATTGAAGAAAATAGTGTAAAAAGTAAAGAGTAAAAACTGATCGTTTAAGTATAAATACATAATTTTGTGAACTATCTAAATGTTCTCTCTTCAACAAGGCTACCCTAACCACAGTTTAAAATGGGTTAAAACACCAGGGCGCCAGATTTTTGGGGCGGTAATTTTGCTTCAAGTCCCGTGTATTTTTACCAAATATCTTAGGACGGTCCTGCTCTTCAATTAATTTCTTAGAAATATTAAAATAATAATTAGATAATCATTAATGTGCTGGTTGTATCCAATACAAGTATTCCCCGACTTACGAACTCCAGTACTTACGCACAAAATTCTAAAAGCTCGAAGTTGTCACAACAATAGTGATAGAAAGTAATAAAAAAAATAACTTTCCAATAAAAAATTGATAATTTCTTTAATAAAAGAATCTACGTTCGTTTTTTTTTAATTAAATATTTGTGATGTCTATTTTTTCAAATTTATGCAATCAGTAATACGGAAATTAACATATACAAAAGTAAAAACCATGATAAAGTGTGGTAAATATATTTTGATTTTTTTTAATTCACCCGACTTACGAACAACCGCTTGGAATGGAACTAGTTTGTAAGTCGGGGATCCTGTGTTTAACTCTAATGAGGTTTAAAAACTAACAACTTATTTATTGGGCTGCAATTTGCATAGTACTTTCTTAAATATATAAACATAAAATAATTAAAATATATAAAACTAACTTTAAACTATAATTAATATACCAGACTAATATTTAAGTTAATCTAACCAAGATAAAAACAGTTTCATACATTAACTGTAAGCTTAAAGACGTGAATTACTATTAAATTAAATAAGATTTCGGTATTACTCTTCAATTATTTTTAAAATTTACAATTTTACATTTAGAATTGTGCGAGTTGTCAGCTTTGGCTTTACTCCGGTACACCACATACTGCAATTAAATCTATTCATAAGTTGTGTAATCTCAAGTTACTGCATATCATTTACCACACGAACTCCGCAATTTCTGAGGCAAAGGCAAATTTTTTTGTGTGCCAGAAGACCACTTTCGTTGCAAACTCCACTTACCATATACTCTTCGGCATGAATATCATTTATTATAACATCCAATTAGCGTCATTCGATATGCAGAGCATCGTATGAGAAAAACAGGTGTACCAGTTTATATGTTGCAAATATTATACAAATTTTTCATCGCGTATTTCCGGAAATAATATATCTGATTGCTTCCTGCATATCCGTTTAATTGGTGCGCAATTATGTCAGGAGAATAGAAGAAAGCTTGAGATTATATTGATTATCATCAATAGCGTAACAGCGGTTCTTTCATTCCTTCTGATTTAAATCATACTTCTTATTTGGTGCACGTGATGATTCTTTTCTTTTTTTTTCTTAAATGTTAAACGTTTCTGGGCAGAGCGTCTTCGGTAAATTAAAATACTACTTTCACGCGCGGCTCCGGTCAACATCACGGTTTGCCGCTTCTTTTCTGCTCGTGGTGCCATTCATTCACCTGCTTTACTTTGTGTTCTTCCTCTTCATTTTCCGCATCTCGAAGAATTTAAATCATCGACTATCGGCATATCTAAATTACATAGATTTATTCAACAACAGCTACAAACCTATTTTTTTTGTAATTTTACATGGATGATTTTCTATTCCACTTGATGCTTTTAGAATAAAATAATACTCATTTAAAATTATATGCTTCATGTATAAACTATCAAATAAAAGTTAAGCAATAGATTCCTACACAAGACAAATATGGGTGTCATAAAAGAAGCGTTCTTTTGGTTTTTATTGAGGTTATGTTAGTTTTCATTCAATAGTCGTGTACTATGAAGCATTAAATTTAACAGTAAGACACCTCAACCACACGTTGATATGATAAAAACTTAATAAAATTTAACATTCATATTGAAAATAATGTGGCAAAATTTACTTGAATTGAATCAACATATAGGTTAACTTCAGTAGTATTGATGCTCTGCGATTCCACTATTTCCTTTGACTGTGAATCTGCTGCTATCCTTAACACTGTCATTGTTCTGATCCTCATTTATTTCACTGTCTATCTGTGATTAACGAAGGCCTTATATCTATATATGAAAATTGATACAGAAATGTCGATGTGGCTACTAAATACTGAATTGACTATTGAACACTATTTTTAGAATAATCGATAAATTGGTCCTAAATAATCCAATAATAATTGTTAAATATATAAAAAAAAATAGAGAAAATGGAAATTAATATAATAGAATATATATTTTGCAAATAAAATCCAATATTTACGTTGCGATTTAATTGAGAAAAGTCAGACAATGTCAAATTTGTATTTAATGTTTAAAAATATAGATTAATTACTACAAACCTTAGACTAAAGAACAATAAGACAATTCAATCAATTAAAAAAAAACAAATATCAGAGCTGCGTTTGTACCCAAATTGTGTTGCGTTAAATAATTGGGTTGCGTTAAATAATTAATGTATCACAAAATGACAGTTGTCACCATCTGTCAAAGCGAGAAACTGGTGAAAAATTGTTAGCAATTGGGTAGCAGCACATCTAAAAACAAAGAAATGCTGCCATGTGAAGCAATCATAAGCGACTGAATGATTAATAAAAGACAGGTTAATGAAAGACATCGTTATTGGATCGTTTAATGAAATCAATGCCAAAAGAAAATAAAAAAATGTGTTTTTCGAGTAGGATAATACTTTATTTATTTAGTCACTTAGTCATTGATAGCAGTCCACGTTTCCATTCAGTCAAAGCGACCTTCACGGTCAAAAACAAATAAATAAACACAACAAACAAAAATTTGGGTAAATTGGGTACACCTCAAACAAAGTTGGTCGAAGGCCCCCAAATAATGTGTCTTTTTTTTTGTAGAGAAGAGGAAACCTTACATAGGGACCGCGGGTGGAGTCGTGGTACTGTGGGATTCTTACCGCACTAAAACCTTTTCTCTTCTTTGTCAGCATACAGGACTGCTGATTGTCTTTGCATGATTGGCCCTCGGATCATGTTAGTGCTGGCCTCCACTGCCACTGTCCTCGTAGGCCCTATGCCTCCTTTCGTCTTCTTTTTTACTGAGTATCACCTCTGTTGCTACAATCTCCCAGCACTCTTCAGCATTTCGCTGACAAAATTTTCCGACTCTAGCAGAACTTCTAATCCTGCCTCTGTCTCGTGTTTTCTTCTAAGCCATCTGCACTTAAAATAATGTAAATCTAGAACTCTCAAACAATATAAGGGCCCCAAAGAATGCTATTCAAGGGCCCCCATACATTATTGGCCGAGGGCCCCAAATTGTGTTAGCCTTGACAATTCAAAGAACCTATGCATTAATTCAAGTTTGAAATTTTGTATCATTCTGATTTGTTTCTTTATCAGGTTTGCAGGTTTGGAAACTACTCTACATAGTTTATAAGTTTTGAACAATACTTATATATCTGTCATTTCAGCAACTTCTTTGATAAATCGAAGTAATATCAATATTGAATTAAACATTACAAATAATTATAGATTATTCTGTAAAAAATACGCAACGATTCTATTTAATTCATAAGTATCAACTACAATCATCTACAACAGTGGTACTCAAACTTTTTGATCGACGACCTCCTTCTGTATTTAAAAAAAATTAAATGACCCCCGAAGAATGGGTACGTGTACCAAAACATACCGTATTGTTATCAATTTTTCTGCGACCCACCAATTATTTTTCGCCCTCACTTTGAGAATCACTGATCTACAAAGTTATATATGACCACAAAATAATATTTCAACATATTGCAAATTTCATAAAAAATATTTAAGACCTTTCAAGTGATCTACATTTTGCCTTTAAACTGCGTAATCTAACATTGCATCGTATGTTTATTATGTCGACATTAATAGCTGAGAGCAGTGTATTATGAAGCGAACGATAAATAAGTGATTTTCTCTTGCAATCGTTGAAATAATCCTGTTACAATTATTAAGTTTAGTAGGTTAATAAATTCGCATTACTTCCAATCGCGTTATCGTCCACATTTCGTTTACATAACTGGACGGACGAACAGCCGATTACGAAACGCTGCTGCGTGCTTTCTAATTGGCGATGATAAAGATGCAGTTCACAAATTAATACAGTCATCGGAAAGTGAATCCCGCAATATAGCAAATATGAATAACATTTATAAATGTAAATACTTATGTAACTGTTTATAAATTAACTTCTTATATATACAAATAAACATTTCCTGTGCGTATATCATTTGACAATAAGGATGTAATCTTTATAATTGTGGAAGTGTTTTATATGATTATGGTAAATGCACATTTTCTTATATAATCCATTGAACATATCGAAGCGTAAATTCCAGTTCATAATTTCTTAAGATGGTTTAGTATCGTGTACATGCAAACAACCTAGAAATACCGTCATCCGGGAATATTGGATCAACAAAGGCTAATGACTATAACATATTCACTAACTGTTAATATAATTTTTCATAATTTTTCATCAGAATTAGTACAATATGAATAAGAAAAAGTTTTACATTTTCTTATCAAATATTATTAATTTTTAATAGTTCCTTGCATAATTATTTAATTATATTAAATATACTACGTTTAACTGAAATATGTCAATATATCAAAGTATTCTCTGGAGTCACTAAAATGTAATTATTCTTCAGATTAATTAATATACGTATAAATCTCATGTATATAATTTCAATTGAAAAAAAAGATATCTTAATATAAGAAATTTCTGAACATTGACAACTTATTGAAACCAACAATTATTTCCTAACAGAAAAAGTCAAGTTATAATAGAATACACATGGTGCACCATCGGAATTACTGCTATAACATACCGTAATGAAACAGTTTTTAACATTATTTATATGATTCGTAAAACCATATACAAGATATGTAACAAATTACAGCAATATTTAGCATAGACCGGGTTAGCTTCCGTTAATATCCCAGACTCTTTGAAACCAGACTGATCGAGTACTAAAATAAAATAGAAATAAATCACACAAAAAGGATCTGTATAAATAATGTTCTGTACTAATATTGCACAAATAAACTTTAGTTTGTTCAGAAATTCAAACCGGATAATTATATTTTATATCATCTTAAGTTTATTTTAAGATGAAAAATATGTTAAATAACAGTATTCTTCTTCATTTCTTTATTGTTTTATTCTGAAGATTATTCAATTTTGTCTCTAAGAAAACTCTTTTAGAATATCTACAAAATTAAAAAAAATACAACGAAATATTGATATAATTTTGCTATTATTTATATTATAAATTTAAAATTTAGTTATTGATATTATGTAAATTCGTAACTAGTTATAATATTAATTTAAGTTTAATTTACCTTAAAATATGCTACGTTGCATTGATTCATGCAATTAATGACCGTAAAGTAATTGGATACTTACGAATTCTAAATGAAATAAACCCGCTTTTAAAATTGAATTTTGTTAGGTAACGTTTACGTGTAGAGGCATGTATATTTCATTGGTCTTAATGCAAGAGAAAACGCGGTTGTCGTGTAACCGGAAAGATGTGAAAAATATTTCGTTTGGATGAGAGTAGGACGAAGCGGAAGTAGAAAACGGGACGGGTGTGGAGATGTGTAGTAAAGTAAAGCAAGAGAACCGTCGAGCGAATCCTCAGTCGGTTGGTTCTTCAGCCTCGAACGCAAGCAGCAACGGACAACAAGCACACAGCTCGTCGAAAGAGAAAGAGAGAGACACAGTTCCGTCTCATTTTAGTCGAGTTTAGTTATGAAAACTCATCTCGGTTCCGTTCCGAATTTTACCGCTAAATCCTCATTTCAAATCTTGTAAGACGCCGAAGAACGGTCCTCCGTGCTCCGCGAAAGAAGCCCAGAAGAAGAAGAAAATCGCGTTTTTCTTTCCCAATGGGGTTTTCAATCTAACATGTTGTGTTCGTTTCTATAAACTTCACCGCGATTTCCAATACTCTTATTTTTTTTGCCTTTAAAAGCACTACTTTTTTGCATCATGAGGAACATGGAGAACTTCTTTAAAAGAAGATTTAACGTCCCTAAAAGGTAACTATTTATTTTATTTATATTTATTATATTAGGTTAAAATATATAGTCAATAATTCTATTATCTATCATATATGTTTTAAGAGTTTTAAGGTATTTAAAACTAAAACCCATTTATTGTAATAAATTAAAACAATTTGTCCATAATTTCAATTTGATTACGTGTTGAAATTAAAATTATAATCATTTTAAATATGCAAAACAAATTGAACCGTGGATAATAAATTTAATGTACTTCCAAATTATGTTTATTAAAATTGTTTATATTAGTCAATTTCAAGGCCAAACATTAACGGTTTGTTTAGATATGAATATGACAGATTACTTTTAACCAGATAATATTTTGTGCATTTGAGCTGAGAACATAACAATATAAATTTGTAGCTACGAATAAAAATACCATTAAATGACCTGAAGGACAAAAGTCTATTGATCCATTCGATCTTAATTTGTTTGTATTGCGAAGAAAATATTTTGATACATAAAATTGTTGGATAAGTACTAAAATCATAAAATGTATATAAATATTACTTTTGTAAATACTTTAATATTATAGTTTTTATACATACAGTTAAAAACCAATAGTAATGATTTTTGTGGTGCTATTATTTAATTGATACAATAAATTTGATTAATTTACATAGTTTCAGTCTCAATTATTACTATTACTTTATGTCTTCATAATTTCAAATACAATTTGAAATACAGTTTAAAAAAACATCCAAACTAAATTTGTTACATCTACACTATAAAAAATAAACAAAATAAACGTAGACATAATTTAAAATAAAACAAATTCACTTCATTTCATTATTTTTCACTTAAATATGAATCCAATAAGAAATTGTGTCTAGTTAAGTAAATCAATTAAACCATAAAATCTGTGGTTATTTTTTTTTGTTATCCGAATTTTTCTGGTCCAGTGAAGCAAACCCAACTAAACGTAAGATCTGGCAGTTCGTTCAGAGTGAACAATTTATGTGCTCTTTAAAACTAAACCAGTTTAATAAAAAAAATAGAAGCAACAAAGAACATCGGAACAAACAAAGCTATTACATTAATTGTGTTATATAATTGGTGTCAGTAAACTTTAACGTGCAATTGTTTTAGTTTTAAAATCAAATTATTTAATAATTTTCAGATGAATGAAAAAAAAATGAAAAAAAATATTTATAATTATATTATAGAATATTAAAAACAATATTAATTTATATTTAAATTTAAGTTGAATTATGCAAATAAATATATAAAAAAATACCAAAAATTTGAAAATGCAGTTTGAATTTCAATTTACCGTTTTCTTCCATAGATTTTAAACGTGATCAGATACAGAATAACGTTTTATTTTTACATAATTCTTAAATAATAAAGTACAGTTATCCCTCGTATAGTGCAGGTAATCGGTTCCGTCAATATCTCGGACTGTTTCATCGAGGTCTTTACAAATAAATTGCACAAATAGACTAGTCTGTACAAAAAAAAAGAAAAAGAAACCACCATATATACAAACAAATTGTGTACTATTTTTAGAAATATAAAAGGCCATACTTTTTATTTTGTCAAAACAATAATATTATATCAAAAAAGAGTTTTATCTATCACAATTTTTCTTGCAACGGAACACTTCGTAAATCCTGATTTTTTTATAAAATACCCTGTTTATTTTATAGAGTAATAAGGAGAAAAAACATAATAATTATAAGTTTTTACGAAACACCTATTAACATTCCGCGGAACATGGAAATTCAGTTTGTGTTAGCTATGGTATATTATATAATATAAATTACAGATATTTTTTTAGTTTACTTTTAATGTGAAAACCTCTTAATAAATGTAGATTACAGCAAATATATAAAAAAAGTTTAACCTTTTACATTTAACTATTGATTATCATAATTTTGCAGTCCATTGACCGTCGTTTTTAAAACAATAGATGCTTTAATGCGGGTATAAAGCATTAAAACGAATATTATATTAAAAAAATGTATATTACGTACACTTAATAAAATATTTTATATAATTAATTACTAATTACAATATTTTTTTTAAATTTACAATATAAAAAATGAACGTTATTCAAAAATTGTACAATGATCTTGTAATTATAAAAAAAAATAAATCCATTTGTAAATAATATTCATTTACTTATTGCTGAGTGAAATATGAGAACTGCGTAATTTCTCATATAAGCTATGTTAAGTGTTTAAAAACCTGTACAATATGCAATACGTAAACATTACGCAAATTGCCTGACAAATGATGGAATTAGTTTTCATTGTAATCAATTACGGAAGCAGTCTGTTACAAGCAGCACTTGAAATAACTGCGATGATTACAGGAAAAGTGGAATTTTACTTGAGCAATATTATTTACAATGCGCGTCATTATGTAACTGTAATAAAATTATATAATAAGTTCAAAATTTATGAATAAAATTTCGATAATTTTAGCAACATTATCGTAAAAAATAATATAGCGTATTTTAGCGTATCAATAGTACAGCAATGTACAATATACATCCTAGTTTTCAAAACAAACTAAATTTTAGTCGAGAAAAACCTACAAAATTATATTTTAATAAATTATTTTGTCCCAAAATAATTGTCTAATTTAAGTTTTTTAATAGATTATTGAAATAATGAAATTAAATGTACTTATTTATTTAAATTAAGCATGTCAAATAATTTCTTGTTCTGAACAGGTAAAATTTTGTAACAATTGTTAGTTTGGTTTTGTACCCTCTGACAATTTGTTTAAGATTCATTATTACGGTCATCATTGCAAAAACTATCCAAAAAGTCTATACTCGAACAATTACCGCGATAAAAGAAAATGGCTTATTGGTAGTATAACCATGCCAATCAAAATCCAGCTAAACCACAGTGTTGATGATGGAAGTTGTACGCGCTGGTACTGAAAATGGGTGGAATAGAAGAATAGTTTGTCAACCACAAAACAACTCCAATTTCAATGTCCTCAATTTGGGTTTCTTTAACGCCATTCAATCATTACAACACAAAGTGTCGCCGTCCAATATTGATGAACTCATTGCGACCATGTATAAAGTATGGGATGAAATAACTGCGAAAAAAACTAGACAATGTTTTCATTATATTGCAGAAGTTTATGGAATTGACCGTGCTTCATAAAGGAGGCAACGATTATAAGTTTCCTCACATTAGTAAGGACAAACATTGTTAGCACGTCAGGAACTTGAGCGTTTATAGTTACTAATTTGTTAAATGTTACTCATAACTGTTAATTTTAGAATGTTTTCCATTTTATGCTATAGTTTAACAGTGAAAATACATGTTAATATCCCTTTGTCATATATTTTTAGAAATGGGAAACTTATTTTCGAACAAATAAAATTCCTAAATCGGGAGAGGGAGTATGTAACATTAGTTCCTCGAAATAACTCGACAGTAACTGTCCAAGATATTTGCAAAATCCATTATTAACTGAACTCAACGAGGTATTACTATAATTTTTAATTGTATTAAAGTTTCGAACGTATTCATGTCCACGAACAATACAAGAAATATTCAATGTTCTTCACATAACAACTACGTGATTTTTGTTTTCAATTGTTCAAATTCCACCAATTATTACCCATTGTCTTAATTTAAGTACATAATTAGTTTCTAATTGTACTTAATCTACAACTATTGACGACTATAAAAATATATTTTAGGTCTGTTTTGGAATATTCATAAATCTAATGAGAACAGGATAAGTTTTTTTTCCTTGTCAATATTGATTATTTGTTCTTAGCGTAATGGAAAACCTCCGTTAGACAAAATCAATAATAATTTTCTCCTTTTTATGTTTGTCTTTTAAATTATTGTTAATTGTTTTTCCTTAAAGCGAATTTGACATTTACATTATTGAATTTACTGTAATTTTGAATGCAATCTTTTCAATTTATATTTAAAGTCAATTTTATAATGTAATAAAATAGCAAATTACAGCCATACCTCTCATAGTGCGAATAATTGGTTTCGCCAACATTCCGGACTGTTTGAAACCGGACTATCCAAGAAATGAATACATAAACATATTTTTCTTTAGTATTTATTTTTATTTTACTGAATTAAAGTTTAGTTTTTCATAGTTTTAGTTAATTATATATTAATTTTAACAATGATTTATCTATAATTATTTATGTATTTATATGTATATAAATTGAGTTTTTGGTACAAATTATCTTATTAATACAAAACATATAACTTTGTAATTTTGTAAAAAAAAACAATAATTGAAAAAAAATACCCTAGTTATAAAATATACAACATAGTCAGTTTCATAAGTAATTGTTCTTGTTACATCACTATAGTAAATAATATAAGATAATTTGTAATTTGTGACAATTTTTCAAATCATTAATTCTTTAAAATTATTTCAAGTCGTGCATGAAGAGTCATTGCACAACGATTTCATTATAGCGCATCTATTTAATTATTAAAAAAATGTAATGTAGTCCATCTCTAATTTGAATCCTTGAGAAAATCAACAGAATAAGTGAATGTTAATAATTGCATATTGTTGACTTATTGAAGATAATCATGTAATTAAATCAATTGCTGAAATTATTGAAATGTAAATGAAATTTATTATACACAGCTTGCTTTTAGGATATAAACAATTTTATATAGAAAAAAAAATATATAAAACTTTTTTTTATAGTTTTGTGAAAAAAATATCGCGGCTTTAGAAATTCTGCACGATCTATCGATTCTAATTTGTAGGAATAATGGACATGATTATTATTTGCAGAGTTAGTGAGCATGAAGGTTCGCTACAATGGAATTACTGTATCAACTACAATGGAGCGTTGCACGGGTGGAGAGGAAACAAATAATATTATTACATATGTCTATTGCAATATTTGCATTTTTTTGGCATTGATTTTGACCCGTGAAATTGGGTAGAAAATGGGAGATGACCGATCAGGAAACGGATTAATGAAAGATGAACACAATAATAATAAAAAAAGGTTACACGAGAAGTGTAGAAAATGCGAGAGTCGGACATCAGGTTTTTTACTGTTGACATACTAAGAAATATCGCGGAGAGTCTTCTTTATATTGGCTTAGACCTGGTGCTCACTTTGGAGACACATTCGATGTAAACGCGAGAAACTCCAGGTGCTAATTAAAATGGATATTAACGGCCGGAATAAATAGGTTTTTATTGGAAGCATATATGAATGTGACCCAGTTCAAAAATTTACTGCCAGTACTTTCTACTTTGGACCGTTTCCTTCGCAAAGACCATTTGGGATTTGCATTTTTGTCGATAATTAATTAAACGTATTAAGTAATATTGTACATTTTCGATAAAATAAGTAAAATATTTGCTGAAATAAGTAAAATATTTGTTAGAACGTCATTTGAAATAACAAAACAAGTAACAATAAATGATGTAAATTCTGATTATAGACTACAGTATTTATATTTACTCAACAATTGCCTTCAATTAAACACACGAACTGCAATCATTGGACAATGGAAAAAAATAACTACAAGGCATTATTTAAAAACGCAAATTAACGTTTTTGTTCAAACGTCTTATGATTTTGCTTATGATTTCACGATAAAAAAATATCTGAAATTAAAATTTCAACTTTCATTTTACCAATCTCTTTAAAATTATTTTATTAACGAAAGTCAATGTCATGGATAATCAGTGACCTCTGACATTTTACTAATTAGAAAACATATTTATAATATCTTTATGAAAAAAAAAACGATATTAAAATCTTTTTTTCTTCTACTTCATTAGAAATGTATAATAAAAGTTGAAAAACCTATATCAATTTGCTCACTTGCTCACAAATATAGAGCAATACCTTCCATAGTGTGGGTAATCGGTTCCGGGTTGTTTGAAACTGGATTAATCGAGTAACTAAATAAACCGCACAAAAAGAGATCTGACTATAATGGAAAAATACCGTATATAACAATGAAAATCTTTAAATCAAATTGTAAAACAAAAGTGATTCTTCTATTATTACAGTAATGTGATCTGAATTCGAGCAAGTTTTGATCAAATTAGAACAAAGATATTTTAATTTTGTGGATTATTTTATTACTGACTTCAAATTAGTCTA
Source organism: Nicrophorus vespilloides (assembly GCF_001412225.1). Taxonomy (NCBI): domain Eukaryota; kingdom Metazoa; phylum Arthropoda; class Insecta; order Coleoptera; family Silphidae; genus Nicrophorus; species Nicrophorus vespilloides. The sequence continues at coordinate 71,874 of NW_017099876.1, read as the reverse complement.
GACTCTAGTTATTTTTGAATGTTTTAATCACAACCTAATTAATAGTTTTAAATAAACCTGTTTTTCTTGGCAAAACATTTTTTTTCACTAAAATACTCAAACTTTGACGTAGGTACAAAATAACTTTTGTAGCTTATTTCTGTATATCATTAAGTAGAAAACAAGTGTCCTTGCAAAAAAATGATTAAAAAAAATAAAAACTGCAATGATTTAATAAATAGCACTAACAAAACAAAACTTAAATGATTTATTGATCTCTTTATAATTAATCATTTAATCATTTATGTTGATTTATACACTTTATTAAAAAAAAGTGTCGAAATTTACACTTTTTTTTAATAAAGTTTATAAAGAATAATAAATAATACAATTAATATTATAATTTATTATTGAAATATACACATATTATAAATACAAAAAAAATTGTGATTTATAATTCACAATACAAATCTTATTTGTCTTTAAACTCTTAAAAACATTACAAGTTTAAATCTTAAAATAAATTAATTGAAATATAAACCAATTTTATGAAACAATAGAACAAAAAATATAGAATTAAGATATTTTAGTAAATTTTGTTATCATTTTTTTGTAAGTAAATAATTTTTGACAATCGAGATAAATATTTCATTATTATTAAGAGGTGAATAACCTTTATGTACATGTCGTGATTATACTGACACTATACGAATAAAAATAATTTAGGTTTTTTAACAGTAGTATCAAAAAAACTAAATAATTATAACTGTATTGTTACACAATATTTTTTTAACAATTAATGAATGTATTCTATGTAATAAAAAAAACTGTATCAAACTAAATGCAAATAAATAAATAATGATAGTATCATTTATTTTTTATGCAAATTACTGTAAATGCTAGTTCTACAAGTAGTTCAAATGCCCTGCAGCTTATATGCACAGAGTTTGCACTGGACAAAGGTTTAAATTATGTATTGGGAATATATCAGAAGAAAAGTTTCCTATAACCTAGTAAGCCAAGTCCATGACGTGTACGGAGACTATAAAATCTTATTTGGCAAACCGCAAATATTTCCTTCATTGTCTCTTAGTTGCATTCCGTTAATGTTCTTAATTCATATTTAAATAATTATAATTTACAATAAGTACATATTACTTCTAAAAAAAACTAGAAAATTAAATATTTGAATTTACTTTGTTTGTTTGAAATAAATATAATGTAAAGATGTATTAAAAATGTATTAGTTTTTTAGATGTTATGGGTTAATTCATTCTGTTAATAATCTTATATTGTATTTGTATAAACTAGAGAAGAATAATGATTGTTTGTCATCACAGATGGAAGAAGTAGAACGCAGGGATTTAAGAGCAATTATTTAGTTCTTCGGATTTTATGTCCTAATTAAAAAATGAAGGAACAGTAATAAATATATATTTCCTCATCTAATTAAACTCAGTGAAGATTTATACAGTTGTCTTGATGCAAAATCTCGGAAAAAGAGAAAGAATAACGACAACAACAATAAAATAACAAAAGTACACACAAAATACCGAAATGGATTACGTGTGACTGGCACGAAGCAAGTCTATAATTAACTGACGGAATTTAATTTTAAAATAAATTAGTTTTCTTAGATGCCGGCACGCTAAATGGTGCAAAATCGTTTCAGGACGTCGAAGTTACTGCAGACGAAGAACATAATAATAAGAAGGAAAAAAATATGGAAGCAGAAGAATAAATACGTAACAAATAACTGTTTTGTCCGTTCCAAAGTTGATTATCTTTCTGCTCTCACGGCGACCGGAGACCCCGAATTCGTTATATAATCATTGCTTGAAATAATTAACGCCAATTATTCTGGGACGCGAATATTCATCTTTTGCAGGGAAAGGCGTTCCTCACGTTTTCCGTTCGTTTCCACAAAAAATAATATAACGACCGTTTTTGCTGCAATAATTTACACGTGCAAATTACCCTCTGGTATCGACCTAATTGGAGCTGTTTTTTTATAAAGCTGTGTTAACGTATCCATGTGTCTATCTTCTAGTCAATGAACTTTAGATGACTAGACGATTACTAGATTATTATATCCTCTAGTTATTAGATTCTATATCGACTAACAGGAAGCAAAACTACTAATAAGATCAGCGATTATAGTTAATTATGATTTATTTTTTTCAGTTTTAATTAATTAATTATCATTTTATTATAATTGTAATTAGATATTCTTGGAAATAATGGTGCTTTACCGATCATAATTCACTGATCGCATTATGCATTGAGAAACACTATTTATTTCTTTATTTACTTAGATCTATACTTATTAAATTGTCTATTTATTAATTGTTACAAAATGATTTGTACTTAAAATAAATAAAATTTGTACCAAATTGTTTAAAATTAGACATCAATACACAAAATTCTACTTTTCCATTCAGATTTTTCTGGGACGAACTACACTACTTAGTCTCAATTACAAAACTCTCCGACTTCATCAAATCCCTAGAAGGTAGACTAGTCCTAAGAAATCACAGATCTCAAACACCACACCTATTTTAATTACAATCCAGGCAAATTCCTGAGTCGCAAACCACAAAACAAAAAATCTCTTCCCACAAGTCATCTTTGTCATAAACGTAGAATCGGACGATCCCATCCTCACACATCAACCCAAGGTTTATCAGATAATAATCACAAATTCACGTTGAAAACTCAAATGTTTGTATTTTTTTTTAATATAGCATGCAAATATAGAAACTAGGGTTTGTACAAAAACCGGTTATCGAATCTCAATTTTTCTACAAAACCGTTTTAAACCGGTTTTCGTATTTGGACCAAAAATTTAACGAATCTAGTGAAAGAAATAAGTTAAACGTGTTTGTTTAAACATCTGTGGATTTTGTAAATTAACCAAAAACCTTACTAAACTAAAATTTTACAACTAATTTCACTTTTCATTTCTTTTCAATTCACGTAACAGAGACGATTTTGTATCAAAATTTTTATGTTTGTATTAAAATAATTCATTATTTTTTATATTTTAAGTCTATACTCAAAAACAGTTTTCTTTAGTTGAAAAAAAACTGGTTTTTTAATTACATAAATTTCTCTAAAAACCGGTTTAAAAAACCGACAAACCCTAATGAAAATAAAAATTGTAACAAAATTACAAATTAAAAAAATATTTTTGTTTAACAATTGACCTATTTATATATTTAGACGTATTTATTATACAAAAAATCAATTATATAACTATTTAGAATTATTACTTGATTCTCTGGGATCTTTGGGTCTCCGTGGTTGATCACATATGTTAAGTGGTTTCTTTTGTATTACCTCTTTTTTGCGAAATGATGGTGATTATAATTGAATGTTTTATCGTCACTTTCACCACTGGAAAATAATGAAATCAAATTCGTGATGAGGCTGTAAAATGCACTGACAGGAAGAGCACACAGTATTTCCAAATCTTGATGATCAATAAAACGGTTTATCGCTCAGTAAAAGTTAATGCAATGCAGTGGAAAGAAAAAGAGATTTTTTATGTTTTTGTTAAATACATCAAAATTGTAAATTAGTTTTAAGTTGAATTTTTATTTAAACTTATAACATTCAGTAAATCAATCAATATTTTAAGCACTAATTATATTTGGATCAATTTTATATTTCCTAAAATTGTTACCTAAATAATTAAATATGTTCCAAATTTGTTTTTAATACTGATTTTAGTACCAGTGACTATTAAATACTTCATTAAATATTAAACTAATTGAACATAAAACAATATTATATACTTGAATGAGGACACCTTTCATATTTATGTACTGCAGAGATAATTATATGCAGTTTAATATTATATTGCACCTTCTCCATACAATCTTTCCAATTTTCTTCATATAAACACCTGATAGATCTATAATTATTAAGACTATAATCATGTCAAAGGATTTCTTTCTATTATTCAATTTCTAATACATACATAGTATTCTTAAAAAAATATAACTCACAAATTAGTTTTAATATAAGAAATAATTAACAAATAACTAATAACTAATATTAAAATAGAAATAAATACTTGAGATTTAATAATGTAATTAATATATATTTAAATATGAATAATTTGTATAGCTAAATGTAAATCTTTATTTTGTATAATGAGAGTATTTTATTAAATATATCATTAAATTAATTTATGTATAAAATACTTATTCAATGACCGTAGTAAAATTTCCCACTATAATTTATACTTGTCATTACTTCTTTGAGTTTACCTACGCAACAATATTGAATGATTCTCAATGCAACAATGGTTCCAAGGTTACGTTTGTAGTGATCTAATTGTATATAAACATTTACGTTTGTAGTCATTCTATTTTCAGTTTACAACAATTATGTTAACTTTTTAAGGGTCGTTTGACTAACAATAAAAATAAATTAATTCTAATTAGAATTACTGGAATACATATTTAATTTGAAATTTAATTTAAAAAATAATTCATTTTTAAAATTCTTTTCATTCATAATCTAATGCAACAATTTAAGACTTATTTTACTTAAACAATTTATTTTTCGACGATTTTTTTTATAGGTATTTAATATATGAAAAATATTAATATTATTCATAAAAGTATGCATTTTAGAATGTAAAAATAAAATTTAATAAAAATTTATGTTGCTTAACTGGATATAAATCAAAATAAATTATATGAAATAATAATAATAATAATTTATTGGCCAAACATTAATACATAAGAAGAAAAAAAAAGTACAATTTATATATAAATAAATTTTAACATATAATAAAAATATATATCAATAGGCTGGCCAAAGATGAAATAATATTTTGCATGATATAAATTCATATGAAGTACAACAAAAGCTATAATTTTATTATAAAAGTTTTTTAGTTTTGAAAACAGACTATTAAGAAAGGATCATTGAAGAATGTATTAAAATAGAAAGGTAAGGAGGAAATTGATACAAGATTTAAGATACAGTTTAACAATTGCTAAAATGTCGCAAAAGATAGAAGAAAGTGAAAATCTCGTGTACATCAAGCCTTGGCAAATAAATCAATCAATTTTGCATTCATTTTGTTTCCATAAAAGGAGATAGTTATTTCTAAATTATATAGCATTTATAATTATCAGGAAATTTCATCTTTACACATTCAATTTGAATTCATAATAGTGTTTAAACTAAATGAAAGCCATTATTATTTCCAATATAAGTTTTACTATTTTAGACTAAAAATATTATTTTTTACTTAAAATACTGATAAAATGTAGTTTTAAGTTTTTTTCCTCAATATTTTGTATTAGAAACTAATATAATGCAAAACTTATCGACATCAAACTATTTACATGTTACTAATTGTCCGATGTGTGAAAACGGAAGCAAATATATGAAATGTGTGAATTTTACTTAACAGATTCATCCTCACAATGGGGAGGAGAAAGTTGCGGCGTTTTTCCAATTGTCACCTGGAAAAAAATGTATTCGTACGACATCTTTGCAGGTGTTAATATGTTCTTTTTATGTACGATATTTGCACACTCCCTCAAGTACGTCAAATTCTTTCGGATTAACGAACCTACAATACACAAATCCATTCCAATGTAACTGTAAATCTCGTGCCTTGAAAAAAAATATTTATGCCACAGGTCAAATCTTTGAAGCAATCTCTTTTGTTACGGTGCAAAATTTGACAACTCAACGGTCTTTGATGAATTCCGAATTGTTTTGTACTTTGATCATTGACTTTCGTCATCTTTCTGATCTCAAAGTTTAATAAACTGCTTGAACTCATTAAAGATTTATTAAAAAAAAAACTAATTATCCATGCATTTGATATATTATTTGTTTAATACAAATCAATTTAAAAACTGTACAATTATTATAAACAATCTAAGAATAATTATGTAGCGAAAATTGCCACACTTGTGCAAATTGTGATGCACAAGAAACGGTAATTATAACACTTTTTGAACAAACATGTATGTATATTTCTTACTGTTGTTTATAAACTAGGAAACTCTGAAACAACAGTAAACATTTATGTGGAAACTGATTTGTAATATTTATTTAAATAAATGCAAATTCTTAAGACAAATAATTTTGTTCCGCACTTCTTTGACTTTCTACGTCTCTCTTACAAAATAAAGACACAAAAGGAAATAAAGAAACGACCGGAATAATATGTCGGATCCCACACGTTGAATTAACATTAATTTAGTTAGTTTTTTGGGTTTAAGAAAAAAAGAAATTGTTGCATCGAAGAAATAACGGCCAAGACCTTCGGTGAACGGTGCGAAATGGGATTAAAACCTTGCATCGTTTCCTTTCACATCCTTTGCGGCTTTTCATATTGAGCTGTGCTTTCTGTGCATGAGACACGTGACCGAAGGAAAGCAGTCTTCGGCTGCTTCTTAATTGCCTTCTGGTCTGTTCTCCTGCTGCATTTGTTTATCGCGTTTTATTTCTCTTTGAGTTTTATCTCCGCATTGTTGGTTCGGTTTTGCAGATTCGAAATGCGAAAGTAAATCGTGTGCGTTGCGCCTTATTTTTTTTGTAAATTTCATCTTGTTGCTGCTGCTTGAGGTTAATAATAATTCGATGATGATCAGGTTTCTTACGTCCACATCTGAGAGCGGCGTTCAATATTTCACCGCTATTAATTGGAAAGTTACATTTCCTTTACAAATTATAGACGCATTTGAATCTCACCGCAGAAAATCCGAGAAGTGTATGAAAATGAAGAGAAATTTTGCTACTGACAATTTACAATTTTTCCAGCAAATATTTTTAAAAGCTTTTATTACTTATTGACAGTTAATATAAAACTCACAGTTATTCATAGAATATGGTGCATCCACACTATGCTTAGTATGACACATTTTCTTAATTACTTAAAGTAACTAAATATAGTGACATACAATTTTTTAAGTTAGTACAAATATAATAGACAGTGTCATATCAGTTTCATTGTATCTGTTTTTATGATAATAAATAGTTAAACATTAAATAGCACAGGCTATCATACTTGGTATAACTGACAAACATTTATTACTAATGTCAAGCTTAATGTGAATACATAAATAACCATTCATACTAAGTACAAGCATAAAGTGAATGTATTCGCTATTCAATTTCATAATAATCATTAGTATTTTATTACTTATTTAAAGTACAAATAAAAAAATACTTACATAATTTCTGATACTTCCAATGTAAATGTTGTGTAAAAAATAGTTTTCTTGACCTCTATAATAATTATTTTAATAGAATTACCTAGCAACAACTTTATTATTAATTTATACCTCCTAGATTTAAAGTTATTTCAGTTTAATCTTCTGAAATTCATGAAATTAAAAAAAAATAGTACAATATTTTGTTGTAGTTGCTAATTGATAGGCATGAGTAAGTTAACAATGAATTACAATGTGTTTTATGTTATATGAATTATAGATGGTACAGTATACATAAAAATATACTTGTTTTATAAATGGGAATAATCTACATTAAAAATAAAGATAATAAATTAAAAAAAAAACTTATTTATTTTAATGAAGCGCAATTAAAACATTTCTTAGAAATTTATGTACAAAATTTCATGTTTTAAAAGTTCTTAGAAGTTCGTGTGTGTGCTAAGTAAATTGTCTATTCCTTCACTTCACTCTTTGTTTCTTTAATAATGAAAAATACATTTCTTCTAACGTCACTTTATGTAACATTCTAAAAAAAATTGTTTGTGATTATTTTTTTAATAAGACATTTTTAATTACAGTCCAAGATTTGGTAATTATTAATCTTCAATTAAAATTTGTAACTTCTCTTGATTACTTTCTTCTCACACGAAAGCAATTAAACATTTGAGTATTGAAGGATTTTAGATGTTTTCTATTTATATAAAAAAGGAAGGTGACAGAAATTCGAATGTAAATACAATTGCCAATAAAAATAATAATTACGTTCCTTTAGTTGCTGCTTGCCATTCTATTCCTTGCTTTTAATACTCTTTCTCTTGTTTCATCAGGATTAGTTGGATCATTCCTACTTTCATACTTACACTCTTTCCAGTCTCAAACTTTTACTCACTCTAGTACACCCAGGTCACTCCACTTACACTATTTTATGTTCAATGAACCCATATATCCACACCCATATGCTACGTTTTATTTCTAACCATTAATCAATTAATAAGATTCGCATCTTCCTTACTTTCACACTTGCAAGTATCAATTTGATTATGAGAGATATTTTCAAATTATTTGCAAGAAGTTATACTTAAATCTAAATCTATTCAATTACATAAGAAATTATTAAAATCGGCTCCGCCAATATGTTTAAAACCAAACTAATCGAGGAAGTAAATACAAACAACAAATAAATCGCACAAAAATATTCTTGACTATATAAATGAAATTTTTAGAATATATTTTTATTTTGTCTAATTAAAATTTAGTTTGTTTCGAAACTTTCAAACTGGACTATAGTGAACCGGATTAATTAAAGCCGCACTATTCGAATGTAGAAGAGAATTAATTTACATAAGTGAATTGAAATGCATGTAAAGAAAAGTAAATAAAACAAATCTTAATATGAACGTAAACGCAAATTTATAAAATGTATATGCACAATCGGTTAATGTATTAATCGTTACATATTTGCTTCTACCGGTAAATGTATACTTTTACCTACGTATATCGGTAAAAGTTGAAAATAATAAATACGAGATAATATTGTTGTATATCAACAAACAAAATCGTGACTTTAGCAAACTATATTAAAATTACTTTGAAATTTGTTTCATTGACTAGACACAATTGATGTAGACCAGTGATTCCCAAAGTGGTCTATATCGACCCCCAGGGGTCTATGACAATCTGCAAGGGGTCTACGTCAACGAAAAAAAAATTTGGGGGTCCATGAAATAAAAATGGGGGTCCACAATAGTGGATCGCAACATACACTGATGGTACCTATTTACTTACATTATACTATCTTATAATATAAAGACATATACATTATTTATAAAAGTACTTATGAAGTAAAAAAAATATTATATATGTTTATAAAATTGTGTAAGATGTAGGCATTCGTTGTGTGGTCGCAATACATTTTGAACTTGTAAAAACCTTGAATATAGCGAATTATGGAATATAGCGAGGAAATTTTTAATTTCCTTTCCATCGTCATACCTAGTGGAAATGGGGTTCAGCGCTATTACCAATCTCCTAACGAAAAAAAGAAACAGACTGGACATCATTAGCCGAGGAGATTTAAGATTAATCCTTACAAAATT
>NW_017099876.1:11953-62576 GCF_001412225.1 Nicrophorus vespilloides | reverse complement strand
ATTTTATGTTACGTATATTTTATATAACAGTTACAAAATTTTATTTTGAGTAGTTTTAATTTAAATTCAATTAATAAATATATAAAACTTAACATATGTTTTTACTTTAAGTTTTTAACACTAAACTTCACTACTTACGAAAAACATGACAAGGGGTCTACGACACAAAAAAGTTTGGGAACCTCTGATGTAGACGATTTCATTAAAGATCTTCCTACTTTAATAGCTATTATAATGAGGTCAAATGCTTAACTTAGTTATAAAATATCTTCTTAAATTAAATCATTCTATAGAATAAATATAAATTGTAATTTTAAGAAACGTTTTAAAATTTATTAAGAACCACATTTTCAATGTATTTTGCTGGGAATATTTGTAATTAATTATTTATATATAATAATAAAATAAAAAAATATCATGTTCAATATTTTATTGCACGTTAATGTTAATATAATAAGCGTTAATGTATATTTAATTCTATATAATAAATTTACAATGCATTACAGAACAGATGTAACCGTATAAAGCATTCATTTCCTCGACATTTTTTACGTTTTCTGCACTACCTGGACAGATGTTTCTCTCCAATAAAACTTATAATAACTTCATAAATCATTTGAACTAAAATTGTGCTTTCCTACCTAATGAACATACACATTTAATTCCCGTGAACACATCAACTAAGAAATGTGATTTTGCAATAACATCAGTTACATAAAACAGTAAGTTCATATGAGTAAAGTGCGCACCTATTCGCAGGGGAGTATCATATCCGAGCGAATCCACTTTCTCTGGACAAAGAAAAATAGGATTTTCCTAAAACGATTTCCTACATGGATTAATCGCATCAATTATAATAGGATTCCGAGCACACCATTGCGCTTGATGCCATCACACTCTAAATTGCTTCATTTTGCTTTATTTAATGGTTTTTCGTAGCAATCGGAAAGGCAAAATAAATATAAAAGAAAAGTAGAAAATGCGTGATGCGGTTTCAAATACTTCTCCGGTGATGCAGCAAAAAAAAATCAAGAACAACAGAAGCAAAAATAAAATCAAACTAAATAACTTTCACTGATGTCAAATCTTTTCATCGCCTCTATTTGTCCATTAACAACGATGGTCTGCAATTTATTGCTTGAGCATTTATGGTCATTGAAATATTTTATAGTCATAATCATTATTTGATCTTAAATATTTAGAAATACAGTTTAATGAGTGATTGCAAATATTAAAACTATGCAAATTTCTTGGATTGTAAACAAAAAAAAACTTAATGGGTATCTCTGATTGATGTATTAAGTATATGGAAATCTCTGTGCTTTTATGCTTGATTTTTTTTTTCTGTCGTCGCTTCCCACATTTCAATAGCAAATGAAATCTCATTTGCTATTGTTTTCCAGGCATAATTATTTATCCATCAAGTCGTAAACGGAGGCATCATAAATTTTACTAAATCATCGGCGTTGACCTTACTATTTTCTGCAAAAGACGAGAGCATTTAAGTCACTTAACTTTAAGATGCATTAGCGGGCGGAGATGTACTTAATTTTGCTCAAATTTGTAACGCATGTTAACGTCCGCCATTCTATTCAACGGACTGAGACGCAATGAAATTTCAAGCCTGTCAACACCGAAAGATCTTCATCATCCAGAAACTGCGTTGTTTGTAATATTAACGCATTTTCTAGTTTTAATTAGTGCTGCTACTATTAGAATAGTTTATTTTTATAAGCATAAAAATAAACCGTTGCAATAGTGCAAGTTGCAAATCATAGAATTTCATAAGTCAAGAGAAATCAATATAAAGTTAAAATTTTAGAAAAATGCTGGAAATTATCACAAACAGTGATAAATAGGAATTTTGTATGATAAATTGAATGTGATTTGAAAATATTAAATAAAAGTTTTCTTTTCATTCACTTGAAAAATAATCACTTAAGAATGTATTAATTCCAGCCTCATGTAGACGAGACATCTCTAAATACAAATATTTGCAACTACAAATATTGAAAAGCTTAGAATAAACAAATTTATTTTAAATACAGCAATACCTCGCATAGTACCTTTGACCAGAGTGGGTTTACTAAATGCGGATTAAAAAATATAAATACTTACTAAAATTTAGTACAAACAAATATTCTACATAAATGCTCGTTTTTTTCACTTAATATAGTTAAGTTTCTTTATGTACTGTTTAATATGTATTTAGTTCCGGAATATTTAAGTCTTACTTTATTGAATTATCAAAAACTTATAAATCTACCTGATAAGAATTCAAGAATAATATGTGGATATAAAAGTTTTAAAATTTAAAGGATTGTCTATTTTATGAACTGCAAAGTAATTTATTGAAATGGTTTATAAAAAAAGTAGGACGATTTAATAAAACAGAAGTTTCTTCTCCTTTTTTAGTTTTATACAAAAATATATGAATGTGTACAGGATATTTTAGTAATAAATATTTAAGAAGATTGTCCGATTTCTTTTACGGACACGAAAGAGAGACTTCATTATTTCAGGATTTATTCGATTCTTCTTCGCCTTCTTCTTGGACGATTATTGCGTGGTGGTCACATATCCAGTTTCGTAAGGTCAGACGGTGCAGGAAAGTGGAACTTTCTTCTGTCCGGCCCTGCAACTTTTCATCCGTGTGCATTTTTACTTTTATCTCGATTCAGGTCACCATTTCGGCATTCACCGAAATTCTCTATATTAAATGTTACTTAAGATAAGACACTTACATTTCGTTTCGCACGATGCAAATTAATTACGTTAACCGATCGTTTCGGTTAAAATCTGGGACAGCAACGAAATATTTTTTGTTTGCATTTCCTATTTATTCCAATTTGAATATCGAAGTAGCTTATCAACGCCGCGAATACGCGTAGACTGCTTTCTTAAAAGGAAACTTCCGTTTGTGTGTTTTTTTTCTTCGTTTCATTCGATTGCAAGAAAATATCTGTAACATGACCAATTCAGGTTTCTATTAGTTCATTCATTCGATGTGTAATTACTAACGCTTACTTTCTTAATGATGCGGTGATTAAATCAACATATATTTAATTGTGTTATACAATAAGTTTTCCCACAATGATTTTTGGTTTATACATATTTCATATAGTTTTTGCTAGTCTATTTTAATTAACAAAAAATAATTTATTATTATTATATAAATATTTCTGAATAATTATTATCAATTTATAATCATATCTCGATTAAAGAATATGATGCATTCCAGTAAAGTTATATGAAATAAAAATCAAATTCTAAAAGCATTTAATTAATTACTTATTTTTAATTGCGTTTTCAATGATAATTTTTTTCCTAAAAGTTTTAACATTTCTTCTGTATCCATTTAATTCAGGACAAAAGTGGCTAATACGTGGAATTTGCGGACTTTGTTATAAAAATACTCAAAATTTACAAATTGACTTTCTCATAGTTTATCTTAAAAAAAAGTTTGTTAAATTATGTTCTAGTTTAGAAATATTGGAGTATACGCTCAATGCAATTTTTAAGAAGACAAATCTGATAAATATATTTTGATAATATTATTATCAATAATGAATGAAAACATGGAAAAATAAACAGGAACACATATGGATTGTATACTTACGTATCGGATCAAAGAAACATCTAGCACTGGAAATGAATATTCATCGTCTATTATAAATTATATAATAATAAACATACTACTAATTTATTACCGATATTGATACTAATTGGATTATGCTAATATGATTTATATCTAAAATATATAATCATGTATCAAAAGCGTGTGTATTTAGTTAACAGAATAACGAAGCTTATAAAAATAATATTCAATTATATAATATTTAAAAAAAAAATTATTTACGCACTTTCTTACCTAAGGGTTTACTAAATTGACAATAATTATAGTAATCTGCATAAATAATAATTATATCTGAAGTAAAATACAATTAATTTATATTTTTATTAATAAACAAACCAATTTGTTTCATTGTTATTTTACTCTTGTTAATTTCTATGCGAAACGCTAAAGTACTGTACCGATTTCTAATGTAGCTACTTATCAAAATCACAAATTTCACCAATCTCCTTTCTCAAAAGGAAACTCTTCATTTTCATCTTCGTAAAATGCTGTACCATAACTGTCTCTATATCGAATTAGGTTATAACCTTCCAATAGAAGCAGCATCTTATACTTACTTAAAATGTATTATCCATTATAACAGTACATTTACTTTCATAGCGATGAATGTGTTCAAGCGACATACATTTAATATTATACCTAATTTAAATTAAGTTTTACATTACAATTCATGTTTTAAATACTTTGTACTTTAACCATTTGTAAAATATTAGAAGTATACGTAATTCTAATTTTAAGCTTACTTTCTTAATAAGTACTTGCTGTTAACTTGCGCTTATGCGTTTTATATTTAAGTTCTACTTTTTTGAATATAATTTAATTGAAATATAGCAATATACAGTGTGTATTCGGTTAACGAACATAATTTGTGCAAAATCGGTGTTAACGGTGTTTACCCGAATTGTTAGTAAACCGATCATCGGAGCATAAGCAGCTTAAGATTCATTTTATCACTAGCGTTAGCTCCCAAAAGTAACGTACTTGAAAATATATTAAACGTATTATACGTAATTCTAATTGCAAACTTACTTTCCTATTCATTGCTTTTTATGAACTTTAAATTTAAGATTGTTTCTTTTTTATTCTCTAATTTAACACAGCTGAGGTGAAAGAATACAAAATGGTATTGGGATGCAAGACTTCCTATGCAGAAAGCTGAGCCGTTTTGTGTAATAGGCTAGGTAACTGTTTAGTGCCTTTCTCCATTTGTCTTGGATGTGGGAAATTATAATGATTTAACACAATATTGTGTGCACCATATTTTATAATAATTATACCGAATGTACAGTAATCCAAGATAAAAATCATTATAAGCCTACATCTTCATTCAGCCTTCAAAGACGAAAATAAAAGCAAATTAAATTGAAAATAACTTATTGATTGGATGTAATGTAAAATATTTATTAATTATTAATAGGAATATATTTCATGTTTTCAGGACCAGCGAGCTGATTGCGTTAGTTGCTATTTCGACGACCCTCTTCCTTTTTCTACACACGAGGGACTTGAATACGAGATTGAAAGAGATGGAGGTCAGACTCCACCCAGATGAACTTCTCTCGTCGAATCAGTTAATTTCAGGTAAAGTGGACGTTGTGCAAGTCGCTAATTAGTGACGCAAATTAAACAAACACACGGAGTTTGCACGAAAATTAAGATGCTTCTATTCAATTCTCGCTTAATCAAAGAGCGCGCACACAATCGTGAGTGAGCACGCGTCCTGTAAATATTATAATTACCGACTAAAATGTGGCATTCCGCAAGAGGACTTTATTCTAAATGGAAAACATGCTTTTAGCATTTCTTTCCTTTGTGTAATCCTCTTGGCAAGTCTTCGCTTTCTTCGGGTCTCTTTGATATAGTTTACTTACGCAAGGAAGAAGTTTGATTTCCTTGCCTGTATACGTAACGTCTATTAAGCAGATGCAATGCATTGTTGGTTTCTAAGTAAAATAAGATAATGAGTAAATTGGTAGAAATCAAAGTATTTCAACATGCAACCGTAATTGTTTGTACTACAGTGTATATTATTTCTTGTATAATGTATTAGGATATAACAGTAAAGTCCTTTTTAACTTATAGTAAATAGGTAAATTTAGAGCTATTTAGGTTTCATGAAACGAGATTTTATTGTATCATTAAATACTTTAGAAGTACGAATTGAAATAAATATTCTATTATTTGCTTAATCCATAAAACAATGGTATTAATTTATCAAAATAATTGCATCAAAATAGACTATAATGAGGAATGTAACAGAAACTCTAGATAAATCAATTCACGAATATCTCGACAAATTTGAAAATAAAGTATATTTATATTTCTTTAATGTAATTGTTGATCCTCTATTAAATTACTAATGATGCTTTCAGGTGACAGTGGACCAGCTCACCATCCATCATCTGGCGTGAGAGCAATGATGAAGATATTACAAAGCGCAGGAGAGGTAGCTATTATATACATTACCTATTTACTTATCCATTTGCAGTAGAATAATTGGTCTGCATGAATCGAGACGTAGTGTAAAGAATATAAATAAAATAAAAAGTAGAAATTTTAGAATGTACATGCATCCCGGAGATTTGTCATCCTTTCGAAACGGATTCAAAAAGATATTCTGTATCAGAAATGAAAGTACATATTCCACGTATTGTACACGCGAAAACCATGAAATTGCTTCGATTTATTCGAATCCTCTGGTCGGCAGATGCTGCCTCTCGTAATCTCATCGGATTAAGTTCATTATATACGCCAAGAGTTGTAGTTCAAGAGCAGTCACCGGGGAAATGCGACGCTCTAGTTCTTACTTTTATAAGCACCTCATCCCATTGTCTTGTCCGAAGGTGACGACAACGCTGCAACCGTTCCAACTGAACAACACTAGAAAGGCGATGCAGGAGGTTCTGTTCTTCAATCGCGTCCCCAAAGTTGGCTCACAAACGTTCATGGAGCTTCTGAGGAGATTGAGCATGATCAACAAGTTCGGATTCCATCAGGATCGGGTGCAGAGGGTGGAAACTATAAGATTGGCTCCGGAAGATCAAGCTGTTTTAGCCGCTATGGTCTCCAGCTACGATACGCCCAGCGTTTACATAAAGCACGTGTGCTTCACTAATTTTTCAGAGTAAACCATCCATGCAACCGCATTACTTTTTTCAACTAAAATTTTATAATTTATGTCGCAGATTTGGATTACCTGAGCCGATTTACGTGAATTTGGTTAGAGATCCGGTGGAAAGAGTAATCTCTTGGTACTATTACGTCAGAGCGCCTTGGTATTACGTCGAGCGAAAAATCGCATTCCCAGACATCCCTCTTCCGGATCCGAAATGGCTTAAAAAAGTATAAATAATTTAACTATTGTATCAAACAGAATATTAACGTTTCTTTTGCTAAGGACTTCGAGACTTGCGTTTTATCCGGAGATCGCGAATGCAGATACATGAAGGGCGAAACCAGGGAGGGAATCGGTGATCACAGGAGGCAAAGCATGTTTTTCTGCGGTCACGAAGAAGCGTGCACACCTTTCAACACCGAGGGTGCTTTACAAAGAGCTAAGAGAGCTGTGGAGCAGCACTACTCGGTTGTTGGGGTTCTTGAAGACTTAAACTCAACATTTACTGTATTGGAAAACTACGTTCCTCGCTTTTTTAAGGGAGCCAAAGACGTCTATTGGAGTAAGTTTAACTAGTATTTAAAATACAAACAATACTTATTTAATCGGAATTGCAGATGAAATCAATCAATACAACACGATAAACCGGAATCTTTTCAAACCTCCGGTTAGCGAGGAGATCAAAGACATCGTGAGAAAGAATTTCACGAAAGAAATAGAGTTCTATCAGTTCTGCAAGCAGAGGTTACACAATCAGCTGGCTGCCCTAAAATTACCTGAACAATAATGAATAATGTGATGTTTCCCTAAAAATTTAAGTGCATATTTATCGATAGTTTGTAAGCAGTATTACATATTCCTAATAACTAAGTTAATTACAATATATTTTTATTATTGGACATTTATTTTCAAATAACAAATAAATCACAATACTGCAACATATTTCATTTTTTACAAAAAAAAATAATAATAATAACAATAATATGCTAATTTTTGGCTACAAAATTATATCAAATCGTTCGCTCGACATATTTCTCTTTCTAAAATAGAGTTAACTTGAATGGGGTAAAATTTAAAATGTATAAAAATACAACAAACATTTGTTTTCTTTCTAAAATATCACGAATATACACATATAAAGTGAAAAACGGGAGGTTCTAGAAAAATACCGCCCGTTTTACGTACAAAAATACAATAGAGAAGAATATAACAAAAATAATCGTAAACAATTCCTGTTTTCCGGGATTCGCAGCCACAACCGCAGTATTGTTTTTCTGCAAAGAATTCGTAATGTAGTCCTGGACAGCGGTGTGACACAAATTTGCTTCGTTCCCGGCTTCGTCCATGCTGTTAAAGAGTTCGTTTCGTTAGTTGCGGAAGCTGAGATGCGTTTTTTGTTTGTTTTTTTGCTATTTTTTTTTCTTATTTTTTGATGTTTCATTTATTTGTTTTCTATCTGATATTTACTTGTCATCCTGCAAGGACAATTGAAATTGAATTCAGTTAACGTAAAGCAATCAAATTTGTTGATACATAGTTACATGTAATATTACCCCCAGGACAAGACATATTTCGAACGCACATTCAAATCAATCACCCCTATCGTAAATATTTTATGTTCATTTGTTATGTAAACATTAGAAATCATGTAAAAGACTAATAATATTAAGGATAATAACTAAAATGTTTCTATTTTTATGTCTATTAGGTCGAGTATATGGCAACAGCCATTTGAACCAAGAAGGTTAATATTAAATATACTTATTTTACTATTACTTTTTATAGTCATATTTTATATAATAAACTGTAAATAAATCTAACTAAAATATTTTATTTAACCCATGGTAACGACGTATACAACCAAACTAACATTAATATTATACATTAAATACTGATTTTAATACAATATATTTTATTCAAAATCATATTATTATATTTAGAAAAAAAATCTCTTGACTACACCAATGCTCAGTTAACGTACATAATGTTCTAAAATTTACCGTACGCTAAGCGAATTTACGTTAAAATAACGGTAAATTCCCATATGACTTCATATATTTTCGATTTTTTATACATATTTAGTTCGCACGTATTGTCGCGTATACCAACGTATTCGATACTCAAACAAACGTACTTTTCATTCAGACTGCAAGCGGACTCTATATATTTGAATTGTATTTATAGATCTTGATGTTATTTTGCACGTTAAAATGAGTCTTAGAAATAAAGAACACCACAACTTGATTTGAATAGAAGTTAAATACACAATATAAATACTAAGTTCAGACCCACGGATGGATCTAACTGACATCATTGTAGGCACGTACGAACATTTGTACCATACATATTCATGTACATATTATAAAAGTACGTTAAATGAGCGCTTATAACATAAAAATGTACGAGTTACATCACTAGTTACAAATCAGTTTAACAAGACTTTAAGCGTATTGGACTATACATAGCTTGTTACTTTGTATAATTGTATTTAAACAATTGCTAGATTTATTTTGTTTGATAGCTTAAACTGTTAATAGCTTTTATATATTTTATTAGATAATTTAATACTGTCACATATGAAATATGTGCAATATTAATCTTTGGAACAAAGCATTTGTGTGAGTACTAAATTATTCTAATATGTTGGTTCTTTGATTTATCCAATTTACTATTCTTGACCGAAGTGTTTTTTTTAAATGTGCGTCCGAAACTTTGAAAGTAGCATTCATACCGAATACTGTATTTACGTGTGGTTTTGTAAACAAATAGAAACATGCACGGCACGATAAAAATAATTTTTGGCTTTTCACAGCGCCCGCAGATTAATATTGACTTTGGTAACGCAATTGAATGAATGGATATTTATACCGTTGCTGCGGTCTGTTTGATTGCAAATTTCTTGGACGTCGTCCATAAAAGCGAATCGAATTATTTTTATCATACGTATTATACGAGTTGATCAATACTTACTAGCAAAACGTTGCGAATTTTTCATCGAGACCCGTAATCGGCAGGCATTGCTGATGAAGTGGAGACTGGGGCATCATCTGAAAACAATAATTTGCTCCTCCGTTGTTATCCCAAAACTGGAATCCTTTGCATTGGAATCTGATCGCGAACTCCAACCTCTGGCCAATGCTTAACGTGTAAGCATACAGCTTAAAACTGAACCTGTCGGAGAATCCATCACAAGAGTTGTCCACGTAGGTAGCCTGGATATCCGAGTGGGTCTTCCACGAGTCTAAGCTGTACCTAACATAAACGGACTTGTTGTAATCCAAATTCCGGACCCTGATCATTCCCATCACTGACAAATAAACAGGGTCATCCATCATGCAATTCTCCAGCATCGCCTGATTGATTCTGACTTTATCCAAGAAGTTGGGATGCTCACCGGGCTGTTGGAAAAGCGCCAGCAACGTTCGCTCGGTTTTACTAACGATCTCATCCTCATCCTTGCGCAAATCTTTGTATGCCGAAGGCGGCACCTTCGGAATCTCGTCCAGGAACATTCTCACATCTGCCAAATCTAAACCTAGTACGTCTGCAAACCGTACAATCTTCTTCCTGCCCGGCGTTCCCGGTGGTGTTTTACCAGTCTTCAAAGAAGAACACCTCCTTATCCTAGGAACCTCCAACTCCTCCTCTTCACCGTCCTCCTCGCTCCTGCTCTCATTAAAATCAATAACATTCAATGCATTATTCACAATCTCGTTAGTGATCTCGCCTATCTCGAGGACTTCGAGTTCTTTGGCATACAGCACATCATTTATCGTGTTTTCGTTAATATCTTGGCACGGATGGCTACTCTCACTCTCCTCGCAAGGTCTGGGCATTCCACATAAATTCTCTTCTATACTCATAACATTCGAGGGTTTGTTTATCCAACTGGTTTCACTCGCATCAATCGGACCCAGGATTCTTAAACGCGTTTGCAAATTCCTTGCAAAAGCTTCGGCACTTCCTCTGCAAGAAACTGGAAGCAACGACGTTATCCCGCAATGCTCGGTACTCATCGGAAATAATTTATTAAAGCTAAAACAAAAATACCAAAAATAAGTTAAATATTTAACTCATCAATTACATATACAATCTACTGAATATACATATCCAAGATCCGAGCTATTGATTCATCTATATAAAGTAACTTGTATATATTACGTTTAAAGTTTGCTATTATTGATCCTGTATTTATTATAAACTATAGACTAATTTATTAATAACAATAAACACAACTTTAAGTTAATTATGTATACCTGATAAAACTAAAACATTAAAATTAATTTAAATTTTCAAATAAAAATCAAAATTAAATACAACTATCCCTCACGTAGTATAGCTTCAATTAGTCCGGATTCAGTATATTCCGGTTGTCAAATTTTAATTGAGTAAAATAAATATAAATTATCTTATTATTAGTAAAAGATATTTCCATCAATCATATCAACATTAAACATGGATTACTACTTTTACAATTAAATTCGTTTATATTCCATACATTTTTATACTAATTTAAGTAGATTTAAAATAATTGATCTTCTAATTGAACGAAACAATTAACATAGATCAATATACTTTAAAGGAAATATTTCTTATATACAATAATACAATTGTTCAATAACCTAGTTGATAATAATTAACTTACTGTTAATTATTTATACCAATTAATATTATTTTAAACTAATTAAATTTTCATGAATACCTTTGTGATATATTGAAAATTATTTAATTATCAATGATAATAATTTTCTTAATTTGAATTATTAAAAATAAAAAAAGTGCTTCTAAATAATTAACTATTATTCATTTATTTACCAAATTATTAAAAGGTACCCTAAATTTTAAAGACCTAAGTCAATTTTTCTTCGCTGTATCCAAAAATATGGTAATTAGATAATAAAAGTTATATAAATGTTTTTTTGTTATATGAAAATATACGTTTATAAATTGTTTAATGATTCCAATATAGTCGTGAAAGTGTTTACTTTTCAACAAATTTATGCACGATATAAAATATTATGAAACAGAAAAGTTTAGTTTGATTAATTTCCAAAAATTTCGTCTAAATTTAAGTGAAATCTCTGACGTCCAGAGTGGCGCGTTCCCGGTTGACGTTCGTAAACCTAATTTTATTGATTGTTTTGCGCAAATGTGAAAGATACCAGTCAGAACGTACTTACCTTATCAAACTAATTGGCTGCTATAAGTTAGGCCAAAGAATTTCACAATACTGCCTGCGATGATGATAAGTGCGTTTATCTTGCTCCACCTTTCCAGCGTTTATCTTACATTAAAATATTGCAATCATATTTCGATGCGAGTCTAAAAATAATTGGCGAACCAATTTAGTTGTATGATTGGCTAGTTGATCTTCTAATTAGTTCAATCAGTTGGTGTCTTCGGCACGTAGACTCGCGTAGACCAACGCGTACAACACACTAATTTATATATATCGAATCGTTCAGTGAGCGAGTATTTAATTTTAAGTCTATTTGAGATTAGTGGAGAGGCACGTACTCGAATTTGGCCCCCGTAAATATTTACTAAATACTATTGTGAGTAAATCACGACCACACTCAATGCTGCCTCGCAGGATTAGAAAAGTTTTAGTGAGAACTGCTGCTGGTTTTTGAAATTGTTAGCGCATCTCTCCGATCTTGACACCGAAAACTGAGTATCGCAGGACTAGAAGTTTCTTAGGTTGAGGTGCGTCGAGACGCCCGGCTCTCGAAAAGGTGGTCGAAATTGGAAAAACACAAGAGGTTTTGGTTCACAAGGGTAAAGAAAGGTCGAACTGGCGAACGAAGCATCGCAGAACGGACTGCCTTTTTGCCCCACTCTCTTCTCCTGCCGACATAATTTTATAATATGATCGCGATTCTCTCTCTCGCAGCATCTCGCGAGAGATGCAACAGTTTCTGCTTCTAAAATAGCCACAAAAGATGTCCGACATTTATTTATAGAACACCCGCTAAACGGCATTCGGCACGTCGTTCTTCTCAATAAACAATAACAAATTAATTGGCTACTACAAAACTACTAAATCGTTTTGTTTTTTAAAGTACCATTCAGTCTTCTTCCTCGGCATTCAAAAGGACAACAGAAGGTGACTAATTTAACTTAATACTATCTAAACCAGATTTCTCTTGAAATACTTGGAAACAATCAAACTTTACAAAAGATATTGAAATATTGATATAAATCTTTAACCCAACTTTACCCAAAACTAACAATAATATATAATTAATTTCAAAAATAGCAAAATAGTTTTATTTTTTCCATCTACATTTGTTTCAAAAATTAAAATAGTAATGGTAAATACCAAAAATTTCATATAAACACTTTTTTCAAAATAGATTTGGTCTATACAATAAAGCTAGACATCACTAAACATTCAACGAAAATATTTTGTTATGACTCGAATTATATTAATAAATGAAATAAAAAATTCTGAGCGTTTTGTCCCATACTTCGAGCTTCTCGAGAGACCAGCCTTATGCAAATGGTTCCAAACGGTTTTCTCGCTAATCTTCAGATCCTGGGCAATGGAATATGTGCTCGCATACCGGTCTAGCTCGACAATTCCCATTATTTTATCAAACCCTACCAGAAATGTCTCATCTTCGACGTTCATATTATTGTCTTCTTCTTATTAAATTTTTATTTACATATTTGTAATACAATTATATAGGGTGTGGTATTAAATGTAGACTGCTATGGGCTTTAGCCTCTTTCAGCCGAATAGACATAGACAAAAGAGCAGAAATAAAGATTAGTAACAGAGTACAGTCAAATGAAATAAATGAACTGAGCGAGGACACAAATATAGATGCACTTAAAGAAGCGTAGGAAGAATGTTTTACATCACTGAGGGGTTGCGTAGGAATGTTTTTTAAAGTCTTGGAGAAGTTGTGTTAATATTATTGTTGCATTCGATACTGTATTGGATCTATAAACAACACAATTTTTTTTTGGCCGCCTGCTCCGCGTAATTGTGCAGAATAATGTATAGAATTTTCTCTTTTTTACCTCCATTTTGGAACGCTCTAACACACAACTGGATTCACTAAACACAAAACTGTCAAATAACTTTAAGTCGCAGTATAGAATAATAATATGCAATGTTCATCGTGAGATATATCTCACTGAAGCCATGTAACGAAAAACGATCAGTACTTTTTCCTTCACCTATTATAAAGATGTAATCAAAATTACTTTCTAAGATATTTGTATTGTCTTTTAGTTTTAACTTAACCAATTAATAACGACAATTACATTTTCAAATGAATCATAAAATAAAAGCATTAAAAGATTATAATTTCTCGTTTGGTACTTTCGCCATTAATGATAATTTGAAGCAAAGTCTAAAAATGCTCTATTTCCGTTTATTAATTAGGAAAGTATTTAATAATAATATAGTCCGGGTAATCGTTTTCGACAAGATCCCGGACTGAAACAAGACTAATTGAGGAACTAAATATATACCGCACAAAAATATACTTGTATAAAATCTATGATTTATGAATAAAAAAATAATTTTGTGTACTATTTTTTACAAATTTATTTTTATTTTGTTCAATTAAAGTTTATATAATATAGAAGGGGTTTAGGTATACGTTGTAGATTCGACAAAACTAAATGAAAGATATATGTATTAATGAAGCTGGACGTAGTACAAGTAATTCGGTAACATTAAAGCAGGAATAATTGAAAAACACTAGCTATGTATTGTTTTACAAAAATACATTTTTAATCATTTCCATTTTATTCTTGTCCTTGTAAAAACTACTAAAGTTACTAAACTGCAGATTTAGAAAGACAATTTTATTGTTTAGCTTATAAAAAAAAGTAACCACTAAAGCAGACGCGACAACGGTTAACCCAAACCACGGACAATTGAAACCCGAATAATCAGTGCTATATTATTAAAACTTGTTCATTACTAGTTAAGCAAATACTAATTTATCGAGTTTTATTCATACCCAGACATAGTACGCAATATATATCAAGTTACTTATGAAAACAAAGTTTCGAAGAACCAGAAACATGACGGTATTTAGCAAATATCTCGATTTAATACAGGACTCAAGGTATAAATAAATATCGACTGTGAATATTACCAGATGTTGATATTTATATTTAGTTGAATGCTTCCCATCCCGAGTTTATTACGCGACTTTTTATTTCCTATCTGTGAATCAACAAGATATTGTAGATGTTTTTCATTAAATTGACTTAATTTCTAGATTCTACAAATTTCTAGACATCTGAATCACCATCAATATTCATCCTTTGACATACCAACCAAATTAATGGATAATTCCTCTTTCCTGGACATTTCCTAAAAAAATATAATAATGTCCCACTAGGCATGTTCAAAAGGTGGGACAATGTGTATCTCTTCAAAGAGTTAAATAAATATATTTTGTTTATTAAATGTAAAATATTTAATACAATAAGATAATTTAAATTTATATATGGATTTCATATGAAGATCCAGAGCAGCGTTTCTCAACCTGACCCGACATATTTGCTAGTAGTTGTACTGTACAACCCAATTGATAGAAGTATTGCACCAGTACATTATTTTGACACAAGTGACATCTATCATTTCGCGATGCATTAAAAAAAACAGGTATTTATTTCAGAGTATTTGAGATTAAAGATAAAATAATAATAAATAAATTGTCTGAACAGTTTACACCAATTGCAAAAATATTCGATAGAAATAAATATTAAAATCTAAAGTAAACTTTACTATTTATTGACTGACTTTATTTGCTATTAGTAGCATGTATTTGAATTATGATTAAACTTATTATTATTATTTCCCAAGAAACAAAATTTAAAAAAATAGTAAATACATAAATACATACTTTTGGGAATTAAAATATTATAAATTATATATTGACAAGGATGGCCAACTTGTTTGTTCATAAGACAGATTTTTCTATTTAAAAACGTTATCTATGGAAATAAAGTTTTTGTATCTAGCGTCACATTTGAAATAATAAGTTTTTTTCAACTGTTCACACTCGACTTAGATGGTGTAAATCAACGAATTGAACAGTTAAAAGCAAAAGAAAGTCCTAATGAACATATTAACAAATCCAATTTACAGTTTACATAAGATATCATTACTATAACAATCATCAAATAATGTGTCATCAGATGTCATATTTAGTCTAGTTAATTATATTTCGATACTCAAATTGCTTATCAATTATATTATAAAAAGATCATTCAAAAAAAATTAAATATGATAGAAATTAATAAGAATTAAGATAAATACTTGAAATTCACATACTTACAAAACATAAGATTGAAGAGCGTTTGATAGTAAGCAACAATTCCATTGACTACACGATTTTTTTAATAATTGAAACCAGTTGCCTTTCTAACATAAATAATTGATATATTTTTATCAAAATTTTGATAAAATAATTAAATTCAATTATTGTAAAAAATAATATACTTTTAATAATTCGCATTGTTCATAAACAATTATCAATTATTCAATTTATTGTTTATATAATTATTAGTATTTTTAGAATACCCAGACGTCTATTATAAAAGTGCAATATAATTTAATTGCTTTTATAGAAACAAATATTGCAGTTATTACTTGCTTCTGATGTCAATAAATGTAATTAGAAAACAGATGATTCCAGGAACTTTTAATGCAACGTTTTCAATTTTGAATACGTTACTCGCATTACGCAATTGAGAAAGCAATAGTAACATATATTTGTTGATCGAAGGTAATAAAAACAAGTGACGATCAAGTAAGTAGCACAACAATGCACGAACTCAACAGTATACTTTTTGCAAATAGACGATTGTTATATAATGTGACAGCAGAATACTCATAAAAACACTATAAATATAATAATTATTTTTAACCATATGTTTAACATAATTTAAATTTTATTATTTCAACAGAGAAGGTAACAAATAAAGTTTATGTTTTGGGATTAAAATTTAGCATTAAAAGTTAACACTAGCTATCAAATAGAAGTTACTTAGAGTAAGTTGCTACTTGAAGTAATAAATAATAACCGCAATTATCAATCCAATTAAAACTAAACAGATTAATATGAAATAAACATCATCGTTACTATTATAAAAGTACTATATGTTAAAATATTAGAAAACATACTTATTTGAAGTTAAATTCTTAGTTTGTATAGTTGTTTTGTGTATTAATTAGTTATGTTTCGTTAATATTATTAAAATGAAATGTACTTACCACCAAATAACAGGTGATTGCAATGAATTATAATAAATCGTAGGCAGCTTCAGGTGTATTAAATACTCAATCGAATGCAACGTGAATCGCTCAAGATAATTAAACAGTAACATAATTTTATCGTTTCGATAACGATAGTATTCATGGAAAGTGATATTTCCCGCTTGAAATTTGACGGAATTTCGAAATTTCCACCGCCTACATAGAAATAATTAATAGACGGACGACGCCGGCGTCGCGACGCTTACGCAATGCGCAACGTGTGTCAGTTTGCACCAGAACACATGATTCCCGCACATAATCACAGAATATCCACAAAATGCTATAACAGTAGGTGAAGAAGGAGAGCTATCATGATCAATTTCCGAAGGCTGCCGGCCGTTGCTTATTTCCATAGATACACGATTGCCACTTTTATTCTAATCTTATTCTACATAGTTTATCTTCTGTTCCGATGGAATTTCATTTGCACAAATGCACAAACCTGGATCCACGTTAATCGAATAGTAAGTTTTTTCTCTCATTCTTATTTGTGAATTTTGGTAGCTGATAAATAATTCTGTAAAAATTTCAGTGCGATCTCTTTGATAAAGGCAAGGCTGTTGGCTCTATATGCGCCCCGTTGTGCACGAATAACGCAATCCACACATTAACTTGTCACTCTTTCAAATCGACGAAAGAGGCTGTTTTTAGTGGGGAATGGCATCAAACCAGACTGGTTTTCAAAACTGCTTCCTCTGATGTACAGGA
This sequence comes from Nicrophorus vespilloides, assembly GCF_001412225.1. NCBI lineage: Eukaryota > Metazoa > Arthropoda > Insecta > Coleoptera > Silphidae > Nicrophorus > Nicrophorus vespilloides. The sequence goes on along the minus strand of NW_017099876.1, from coordinate 44,825 downwards.
GCTGCACTGGTATGACAATGGAGTCCTCAAGTATCCTTCAGAGCGTGAGTTTCTTGCCACTGCTAAAGCTATAGTTAAAAGCAAGCTTAACATCACCTTGCCTCAAGAAACGGCTGTAAGATTGACTAGACTGAAACCGAATTATGTAGAAAGTGATGTTCGAAAGAGGCAAAAGGAAATGGACAACATTTGGGTTCTACTCCAAGACAATGAGTATCTTTTATCGAATATTTTTACTGAACGAGATATATTCCCTCAGCTGCTGGGAACATGCGGGCCTTATTTCGCTGTAGAGTACATGGATCCGATCCAAGGAATTTCCTCGATCCTTTCCTTCGCTGAAGACAAAGAGGAATGGAGCGTGCGACTCCGTACTGCTATTCAAATAATAGAATTGATCGAGGAAATGGAAAACGGCTTCCAGGAGCCGTTCCATTTATGTGATATTAAGCTAGAACACTTTGGAATCGTCAAAGGCGGATCCCGACTAAAATTCATCGATTTGGTTGGTGTTTATCCCAGATCGGCAATAAACAATTTGATTAAAGACACGGACGGCTGCAATAGCGACGAGGATTGCGAGTTCCTAGACTGTCGTTCCAGGTGTCACAAGAGCATTAACAAATGCTCGAGGAAAGTAACGAACAACAATTTGCAAATAATTTGCGAGAAAATATTTTTGGGTTGGCGAATGTCGAATACCGTCTTAATACCTGGTTTACTGATGACACCAGATACACCCAGCGAATTGGCCAGCATCCTCAGACAATGTGCGAATCCGAAAAACGAACCGGGAAAACCTAGAGAATCGCCGGACGAGGACACCAAGAAACGCTTATATAACATCCTGGTGGAAATAGAACAGTCCGTCACAAACGATTTTTACTTATAACGTTTATTAAAAGAAACTTGTTTACATGTTGCATAATTTCAACAGTGACATACTTAAAAATGCTAAAACGCTTTAACAGTGCAAAAATATATGTGTGTAAATAATTTATATTTTTGCTGAACGTACAAGAATCTTAAAATTGAAATAAAAAATGCGAACGAATTCAAACATAAAATAAAACTATAATAACAAAGGAATTAATTTCATAAAGCTTTTGCACTCCTCTTCTGCTTAAGTACTTCTGCCAAACTATCACAAACACGCATAATATTGGCGTCTTTTAAAATCTTGATGAAAACGCCGTTTCGAACCGTATGGAAGACCATCCAAGTTGGAACTTCCTTCGCAATAATTCTAAGATGTTTTTCGATGTCAGGTTTATGCATATAAGTGCGCACACTATTTACTAATTTATCTAAAACTGTGTCAACGGGTAAAACGCTTTTCTTTTCACCTACAAATATATTCCGTGTCAATTTCACCAATTCTGGAAGTCTTGCATACATTTTTAGCTCCTTCTCTGTAGCCTCGCATCTTGTCATAGCTTCGAGAGCTTTGGCTGCTTGCTTTTGTCTAACTTTCTCAAGAAGAGCTTTGGGGATGCCCTTCAGAACAGAAGTCAACACTTTCGGTTTTTCAACATCTGTTTCCTGCGCTTTCTTTAGCTTATCCAAAGCTGTTTCCATACGAGTATTGCAATTGAACATAGCTTTAACTTTTTCTAAAACTTCCTTTCCGGTAGATAACTTTTCTTCATATGGAGCCTCCGGTAAATCTGCCAGCTCGACGTCAGCAATCTTTTCAATATCAAACTCTGGATGCCAACGTTTCAGATTCTCCTTGGCAATAACAATTGGCGGACTTAGAGTTAGTAAAAATTGTGCATGCAAAACCTTTATCTTCTCAATAATTATGTTATATAAGTTCCTTCTGCGTTCAAGCAAAACTTGTGATGTCATAGATTCCTCAACATTAGGAACAATAACAAGTTCCCACTTCTCCTGGTTGATTCCAGCACCAAAGGATCTTATTTTTTCCTGTCTGTAATTATAAGCCTCTGGATACAAGGTCTTTAACTGAGCCAAATGAGATAATTTCACATTCTTTTTAAGCAATTCCTCCAATGCAGGTTTCAAATGCCTAAAAGTGATTGTTTCCTTTCTATTGTGCATAATTTGGCAGACAGTATCTATGCTTCTGAAGATCTCAGCCAATGTCCGATACTTGTAAGGAATATTAAAAGATGTTTTCTGATCCACTAAATTCTCAGAAGATCTGGTCCTAAATAAGCTTTTCTTAGCTACACTTTCTTTTCTTGTATTAAGTGTATTGGCAATTTGTTCTTTCTTGGTACTGCAAATTATAAAAAGATATATATTAGATATTTAGCACCAAAATTTAAATTTTGCATATTTACCTTATCTCTGTAGAATTAATTCCCTTTGCTTCAGGTTTCTTGTCCAATTTATCTTGGCCTTGTTTAAATCTGGCCAAGGAAGCTTTAAGATCAGCCAAACGAGAGCTTTTGGTAATCTTATCCTTAATATCTTTAAGAGTTGGTTCTCTCAAATTGTCCATTAAATTAATCCTTTTTGTGGGGCTAGCAGGTGGAGTCTTCAAATGTTCCTCAGGATCAACATCCATTTTCACATAATCATTTTTCTGTACCATCTTAATAAAAAGATCTTGCAGAACTGGCTGATTCTTACTATCTTTAATCTTTTTCTGTATAGCTGCTTTAAGCTGTTTCTTCCTCTCACTTTGTAACTTAACTTTATGGTCTTTTGCACTCACATTTCTTTCCATATTTTTAATTTCAGCATCACAAATAAACTGAAGACTTGCAGGCCCTTTGGATCCATCCTCACTGTCCAATACTAAAACCTTGTTTGCCCTAGTCTTCAATTGTTCAGGAGATGTACGTTTCCTCGTCTGGAAAAAACTAGCTACAGAAGGTTGTTGATCCATCTTGTATAAAAACGTGTTTAAAGGGAATTGTAGAGAAAACTTTAACCAAGCCTGTAGATGTTCACTGTCTGCTTTCCCTCCAAATTCTGACAGCTCTATGTAAACTGCAGTGGTTTAAATACCGCGCCCGCAACGTTGCCGTTACCTCACACTAATGTCCCTTTAATATCCTTAACTTATCTTCCCTTTCCTTCACTTATATTATAAAAGATATTATTAGTATAAAAAACAAGCTATTACACAAATATTCTATACATTTTCCAAACAATTTGCAACAACAATAAAATTTGTTCAATAATGAGTATTATATTCTTAAAAATATTCATCAACCCTTATCCCTTTTATCAAATAATTTATGTAGTGGAACTATACTACTGATAATGTACAAGATACATTACTTAAATATCATGAATGTATCTTTTTCACACGGTTTAAAAGCATTTCTAACTCGTATTTTTTTAGCTTTATGTAATAGAAATTTCATAGATAAGACATTTCTATTTTAGTGAAAGGAAGGTGCTCATATCCTTGTCAAAAATGTATTTGATAGGAATATTTTGTTATATATAATAAATAATATTTAAAGAAAATTACATCCAAATTAATAATTAAAAAACATACAACGTGTTTCTTATTTACTATATATTTACTCTATTTTACTATACTTTGAAGTGTGTAAGTGCAAATCCAACTGATTACCAAAAAAATATAGAAAAATACATAATGTAATGTCGATTTTGTTTAGTTGATTGAATATATAACAATATTGAAAATTTTACATTATATTTTACAGTTATATAATTTGCATTCATTTGGATTGTATTTTAAAACAATTCAGTTCCGGCATTTTTTAAATTCATATTAATTTATATTTATCATACATTTATAATAAATAAACTATTATTTTCCTTTTTTCAACAGTCATTGTCCTAGTTTATCCCAGATTTGAATGATTATTGTCTTAGTTTACAATTTTCAAACATAGCAACCCCAAATAATTAAAATTTATTTTGTTCAAATAGACAAGTTTGACACTATAAATTATATTTTATTAAAGCTAGATTCTACGTTCTTTTCACGTGTGCTTTATTTGTAAACATATTTATTTTAGGATCAAATGCAATATTCCTCATTTTTTATCAAAACAATGTATTTAATTACATTTAATAGTTTTTTTTTAATTTAATTATCTCTACTAGCCATTATAGTCAGTGTACATTAGAGCAGTGATACTTAAAATATTAGAAACCTTTTCTAAATTTTGATATCTTTACAAATTTTATAAGTCTAGGTTTACGATTTCTTAACTATGGCAAATATACATTTAACTGCTTATTTTAATTACTGACAATCTGATAAAGCATTTTCTGTTAATTGCATTACGGATTTGTCAAATTGCCATGAAATATTTCTAAATGATAAAAAAAAAATCAAATTTGGCCATGACTAACAAATGGATTAAAAACTTTCTTACTTGGCAGACAAATTCTCCATTCTAAACAAACTAAATTTATCTTAAGAAAATCAACACAACATGATTTCCATGAGAGATAAAATAGAAACGTTGAAAATGAAACTTTGTAAATGGATTCAAATGATTCAATTTTGCATTATTATACCTATTGCGCGACTGTATTTTAAGATTTAAGGGGGCTGTGACTATTAAAATGTTAAGAACACTAATTTTTTGTCAGTTTTTATTTACAATCTATTCTACTGAACATTTATCAAATCTGTTCGCTGTTGACATTATGAAGTTGCTGCCCAGTGGCACCATTCCATAACGTTTGTATATAATATTTATTTATTCTTTAGTTAAATCTAAATTGAAGATCCAAGGGCTTGAAATGCTTTAATCTTCTTGTTGTCACGTCGTTATCGAGAAGGTTGACCGCCAACGGCTTCGTATGCTAACTCTTCCAGAGAATAACACTAATTAAAGTATTTTCTGATATTTTAAAAAGTATAGTATAATTGTATTTTAAAAATCTGAGTAATGATCACTTAAATACGCAGATAAGAGTAAGTAAACTCTAATAACAATGTAGAAAGACAAATACTGCCAATCATGGGTTTAAGCATATCTTATTGAAAGTTGGAGAAAGTAGCTATTATACACATTGTTTGCAATTTCCGATATAAGTTGACAACAACTAAAGCAGCAAAACAGGACCCAAAAATTATCCCTAATAAATGGAATTAAATTAAGAATATATTTTCTTATATATTTAATAATTAATTTGATTATACTAAAAAAAGCATCTAAAAGTAAAGCTCACAAAAGACATACATGGTAATTACAGTAATATTGGATTGGCCTTATCACGATAAACTTATGCGAAAGGTCGTTAGTTCGATTCCAAAAAGCCAACATAAACTGTGGGGGCCTTTTTTTGTAGAGAAGAGGACACCTTACATAGGCACCGTGGGTGGAGTCAAACTGTGGGGGCCTATAAACCCGAAAGTAATAGACCTAGGGCCAAAAGAGATTTATATCAATAATAAATTGATATAAATCTCTTTAAAAAAAGGAAATATTAATTTACAATTAAAACCATAGAAACAGCAACAATTAAATCAAATTTATTAATTTGTAATGTTAAAATTTATTTTTTTTTTATTATTTATTTAATTATTACTATTTTTATAAAAACTTTTTATTACATAGTGATATCTATATATACAGTATTTTAGCATATTTATTGATCAAATATTGACGAAAAGACTATCGACTTAGGTCTTTCCACCCTAATAATAATTTATTGGCTAGACAGGAAGGATCATAAACTCAAATACAGATAAAAATAACTCTTGGAAAGGAGTTGCTCCAGAAGATTAATTTTAACATTATAAACACAATACGTATATAAGAAACGTCGAGGAAAAGATTACATGGACATTAGGTATTTAAAGAGGAAGTAATGATTATTTTTGTTGACAAAAAAATGGTAATCTCGTTTATTTTGTACTCCTTAGAACTATTATAAATAATCCAGCTTCCAAAGGAAAACAAACTATAAATATTTAATGTCTCCTTCTCGGTTTTCATATTTTTTCTCACTACAATTATAAACTGGTTTATTCCAATTAGTATAGATTTTACGTTATGTAATATGTCGTATCCCAGGGATGGATTTTGGGACACTGTGATTTGTCTCAGTTGTTGGGAATTTAATGAAATTCGTTTGGTTTTATATAACTTTATTTGTTACTTGGTCGATTTAAGATTCATCTGTGACTATGCTCATCATATTAAGATTCTTATAATACTATGTTCATGTTTAACTCAGTTTTACTCAGAATACTTCTAAATACTTAATGTACTAACAAAGTTAAATCTTATTAATACGGACGGGGTGGCTGTTCTCCGCGGGATCTGTCTATTCTACAGTTTGGTTATCAGTTGATAATACGAAGAAATGTTACAAACGGTCACTGCCTTCCGTGGGATCTGCCTATTCTGCATATTGGTCTTATATGCCATAGTCCTATAATTTAGTGGTTGGACACAACAAATAAATTTTGTACCAAATGATGGTGGCCATTATTTTTTGTGTGTCTACTAATTAATTTATTATTTGCTAATTAATATACACTATATACATATATTTTTTATATAAATACTCTAATCATTTATGTTATTTTCCAGGTTACAATTGCTTTACAATGTTATGAATATTAACAGTATCTTCAATTATTTCAATAATAACATTAGAAAATAAATATGAAAATACATGTATAATGGCCTATTGACCATTATTTTGGAAATAATATTTGTATTGAGTATAGAAAAATTGTAATTATATTTTTATGATGCTAGCACGTGATCATAAAGTGTGCAAGAAGGAAAATTGGCTTCAGTTGGGTTTTTGACTCTGAAATTACAAATTACTATTTTTTTATATATAAAATGTATTTTTTTCAACATAAGTCTGGAAAAATGGATTTTAAATATTTAAACAATATTTAAATTCGCGATTGTTGTTCAATGTTGACATAGAACAACCTGACAGAACCACGTGCCAAATTTAGAATACTTCCAATGAAACAGGTATGCAATGTGCATAAGCATATTAATTGGCAAGAAAATAATGCAATTAAATTATTTTATATCATGATCTAGTGTTACTTAAATAGATGTTAATTAAGTGTTCCGCAAGATGTGTGGTCAGGTGATGCATATTGGTTGGTAACATTGGTTCGGAGGAAGTGATAAGAATTACGAAAATTGGAAATATAAAACCACGAAATATGTGTAATGGGACGCCGATCGATAACTAGCTTATAAAAGTTCGTATAAGTTTAGGTTTTCTTTTTATTTGATGACATAATTAAGAAAGGAAATGGTGGTTTTTTTAGTTAGCATTATTTTTTAGCCGCGTTAGGTTTGTCCAGATTCGCGATGGCGGCAACCAGCGGCAACGCCGGTGGCGTCGGTGGGACGGCGTGAATTGGTTGGTGGTTTCGACGGTGGTGCCGTGATGATGGGTTGCGTGCGGTGCGGGAACCAACAGTAACTAACTATCCAGTGCAATCCAGTGCCAGTGCCTACCTTGCTTATTGTGTCTAGAAACGTCCGCCATAATCAAATAAATAATAAAGCGAGTTCGCGATAAAATGATGCAAATATCCGTTTGACATATCCGTGAAGTTTCGTTATTTTTGATACAGTACATTTACAATTAGGAGAAAGTGAAAATGAGCTCGAAATCCGACGTGAATAGGAGAGTGCTAGCGATACAGGCAAAAAAGAAACGACATAAGCCTGGCAAGAAGAAGGGCAAAAACGACGAGCTAAATGGACAAGGGGCCGGCAATCGCAACAACCAACGATTCGAGCCGTCGCACAGTTCCAGCAACGAGACGATCGAAGATGCCGACGGCCAATATTCGAGCGAGGAAGAGGAGGAGCAGGAGGACAGCACCGACTACCGCAAAGGGGGTTATCATCCCGTCAAAATCGGTGACACCTTTTTGAGTCGGTACCATGTGTTCAGGAAACTTGGTTGGGGTCACTTCAGCACCGTCTGGCTATGCTGGGACATCGAGGATAAACGATTCGTTGCCCTCAAAATTGTCAAGTCAGCCCAGCATTTCACCGAAACCGCTCTCGACGAGATCAAGATCCTCAAGTCCGTTCGCGAGTCCGATCCGGAAGATCCGAAGAGGAACAAAACGGTCCAATTGCTTAACGACTTCAAAATCAGCGGCGTAAACGGCGTTCACGTCTGCATGGTCTTTGAGGTGCTTGGGCACCATCTCCTCAAACTGATTATCAAGTCCAACTACAATGGCATCCCCCGGGCCAATGTTAAGGTTATTATGAGGCAAGTCTTAGAAGGTCTCGACTATTTACACACCAAATGCAAAATTATTCACACTGACATCAAACCAGAAAATGTCCTCATCTGTGTCAGTGAGGAGTATATTCGCAAGCTAGCTTGTGAGGCAGCTGAGATGCGCCAGCTCGGATTAAAACTGCCCACCTCCCTTGTCAGCACTGCTCCCATCCAAGAAACACCAAGCAACATAAAAATGAGCAAAAATAAGAAAAAGAAAATGAAGAAGAAAGCCAAACGCCAAAACGAACTTCTCAAGCGACAAATGGAACAAATCAATGAGTTGGATGAGCAGAAGAAGGTGAAGGAGAATGGTGATATTAATGGAGAGATTGCTGAATGCAATGGGGAAGCTAGTCCTAGTCCAGAAAGTACCCCAGAGAATGAGAGTAAATTGCCAAATGGTTGCGGAGACGAATTAGGACTGGGAGGTGGTGATGATAATCAAGAACCAAAATCACCAACAGATAATTCAGCCACACTCATGTCTGAGGATGATTCACCTTCAGTTACTTTAAAGAGTGAACCGAAACAGCCAGAACCTGACCCAGCATTCACTGAATGTGAATTTGAGGTAAAAATCGCCGATTTAGGTAATGCCTGTTGGGTGGACAGACATTTTACAGAAGATATACAAACTCGCCAATACAGATCTCTGGAGGTCTTATTGGGAGCTGGTTACAGCACATCTGCTGATATCTGGAGCACTGCCTGCATGGCATTTGAACTGGCCACTGGTGATTATTTATTTGAACCTCACTCTGGAGAAGATTACAGCAGGGATGAGGACCACTTAGCCCATATAATTGAATTATTAGGTGAAATTCCTCGTAGGATAACAATTTTGGGGAAAAACTCTAAACTGTTCTTCAATAAAAAATCTGAGCTGAAGCATATAACAGGACTTAAGCCTTGGTGTTTAGAAGATGTATTAACTGAGAAATATGAATGGAACCGTAAACAGGCTGAGGAATTTGCTGCTTTCCTGAAACCCATGTTGGATTTTGATCCTGACAGGCGTGCTACAGCTGCACAATGCTTACAACATCCATGGCTAAACGCGCCAAACTGAATCTCCATGACTGTATGCAAATTCTTTTTATTTTCATTTCCAATTTGACTTCAACAAAAGGATAAAAGAATAAATTGAAATGTTTGTTTTGAATCCGGTTCAACAGGGCCTTTTTATTTTGTTATTGTCTCTTGTATATATAGATTTATCATATAGGTAAATTTGTGATGTATGTGTTTAAAATAGACAATATTCTGTGTACTCCTTGGCATTCTACATTTATTATTTATTCAATCACTTATTATTTTTTTATACATATAAATATTTAATTACAACAAAACGAAGAGCAACCTTTTTATTTTTTTACGTTTCATTGCTGTTGTTATATTTGTTTGAAACTATTTTCTAGCTGAGGAGTGACTGTAGATTTTATGTCTACTAAATATGTGTAGCAAGAGGACTGTAGCAGCAAGTAATCAGCGAAGCAGCTCCATAACATAACAAAAAAAAAGATTGAAACAAAATGAAACTAGTTGAAAGCACCAATATTTGTATTAATTGGACAATTATTATATATTGAAAATTGTGTAAATTCTTTAAATGCTAAAAGTAATATATACAGAAAATATGATTTACTTTTTACCGATTTTTATTTTAGAATTGAAGAACTGTAAAGAATTTCCTATTTATATTTCCTAATTCTATCTTTATTAAATAATTGCGTTATTTTTGCTTATTTATAAGCATTCCAAACAAATTATACATACATTAATACATATTTAGCATTTATTTTTATTTGTAGCTAAAATTAATTTGCGTCACCCAAAATACCTTTTTATTTTGGGGTTTTTGACGATAATAAATGGCTTCAATAAAGCTAAAACCCAACAATTTCCCAGCTTTGTTTTCTTCTTACAATTGATATAAATCTTTACTTTATAATATGAACATTCGGACGCCATTGAATGATTTATAGATGATTATTTGAATCTTTTAATGTAAATAAATATATTTGAAGGTGAACTGGATTCAAGGGCGATTATGGAATCTATTTTTAATTAAATGTGCGTCCGTCGCTTCCTCTGATAAATTACTTAAATAATCGTTTGTATGCGTATGAGAATCGCGAGTAATTAATTGCGAATGCCAATTACATAATTACAATGATTTCGGCTGTATTGAGTAAGAGGTGGAATCGATCCAGTTGACATTATTGACCTTTGTGTATGCGGAGCAGATAAAGATTATCCGAGATTAGTATTAAACAAAAATATTTTGTGAACTCGTCAGTTGTTCCGAAATGTCCGATCTGAAAATAGGAGTGCTGGGCGCCGGTGTCGTGGGCTTGACTACAGCGGTCGAGCTCCAAAAGGAATTCAGGCAAGCCCAAATCGATGTCGTCGCGGATAAATTCTACGAGGATACTACAAGCTTTGTAGCTGCTGGCCTCTTCAGACCGGGAACTAGCTTCTGTGGACCCACCGAAGATATAACACGGTAACGCAATGCTACAATACCAACACACCCAACCCATTAATGTAATAGTTATGTAATCAAGGAAATGGATAAGCGATGCGTACTACTATTGGGACGAGATTCGAAAAACTGCGGAAGCTCCGGATGCTGGTGTGACCCAAATGTCCGGTTACATATTCTCTAGCAAATTTCCCGGTTTAGTCCGTGTAAGACTACGTTTGACCCTATTATTAGACAATTTTTTTTATCAGACTGGGATTCAATTTTAGAACCATTACATCGAGAAAATCGTGCCGATTTATCGATCGGCCACCGAAGAGGAATTAAGCATATGCCCTGGAAACTGGAAGTACGGCTCCTACTTCACTACGCTCCTGACTGAATGCAGCCGTTACCTACCATGGGCAACGAAGAGATTCACTGCAAACGGCGGGAAAATAACTACAAGAAAAATCGAGAATTTTTCTGAATTCCAAAATCAATACGACGTCGTTGTTAACTGTACCGGGCTCGGATCCAAATTCTTGTGCAACGACTATAAAATTGTTCCCATGCGGGGTCAAGTCCTAAAGGTGTTTACACCGAAAAGTTCTAATATTCTCATATGACCGTTGCGTGCTTTTTCAGGTCGAGGCAAAATGGATAAAGACCTTCTTCTACGGCGACTATGATACGTATATAATCCCAGGATTTGAATCCGTGACTCTAGGCGGCTGTAGGCAGTACGATTCCTATGATTTGTCTGTTAACAAGTACGACGGCATGGCTATCAAAGAAAGATGTGAGGCTTTACTACCGAGCCTGAAGAACGCCAAACTTGTTGCACAGAGGGTCGGGCTTCGCCCTCACAGGGATCCCGTGAGAGTCGAGAAAGAATTGGTCAACTGCAACGGCAGTAAACTTAAGGTCGTGCACAATTATGGACACGGAGGTTACGGAGTTACCGTCGCTCCCGGCACTTCGCTATACGCAGTCAAATTAGTCAGGGAAAGCTTGTCGGGTAGCAGTAAACTATAAACAATATATATACTTTATTGCGAAATAAATATAATAAATATAATCTCAATTTTAAAAAATATACGATATATAAGTACATAAAAAAGTTAAAAAAAAAGAAGAAAATAAGAAGAATGTTAAAACACAACCAGATGTGCTATCAATATATAATGTAGGTGCTACAAATTCTTAAGGCACGACTAAGAGATTCCTAATATAAAAATACATTATTATAATTATTGTTAATTCAATCTCGGTTGAAACTTAAAGCTAATTATTTCTTTTTGAATAAGCTCTGCAAATTCGGTAGACTCGCTTGTTTACCACTTGGAGGCTTATTGAATATCTTGCTCACTCTCTGCTTCATCTCCTCAACGCCTTGATTCACATTCTGACTAATCTTGCTGCCTTTATCCGTAGGCGTCTGTGGAGACGTCAGGTCGACGCGGTTTTCACATTCCTTGATCATGGTGATCACAGCCTCGCGATGCGGCATCAACGCTTGATTTTCAGTAACAGCCTGCTCCAAATACCTAAGATCATATCAAGTTACAAACATTCATAAATTGTATCAAAAATATTACCTTAATCCTGGTAAAACTAAATTGCTGATAGCATTGTTGTTTAAGGGACTGTAAGTGACATTCGAGAAGGCTTCGATCAAAGCCACGGCCATGTCTACTTTCCTCGACTGGCTAGGCGTTTGAAACATGTAGATTGAAATCGATGTTAGTTGCGGCAAAATAACTAAAATTAATCATGTTATAGTACAAAACAAACAAAATAAGTAGCATGTAAAATAGAAAACATAGAATAAATGTTATTTTAATGCTCAATTAATTTAATTGCAATAACTTATATCAACGCAATGATTAGTTTTATCAATGTAATTCTAAACTAAAAAGACAAATACGGATACAGTAGTAATGAACAAAAGAAAGCATTTGTAATCAGAACTTAAGATACTTTGTTTGAATATGTTTAGATTATAATTATCAGCTAGACTTTTAAAGAGATAATCCAGATAGACTGGTTTTGCATATAAGGATGCATGCAGCAGTATAGAAATAATAGACCAGTTATATTTAAAATAGATAGTAATTAATTCGAGATGGAAACCATGCAGATGCTTGACCGAATGAGGTTTCTGCGAATAAAAGATGTTTTTCCGATCTTACATGAAATTAATAATTACATTAACTAATAAAAATAATTATTGTAATACTTTGGTTGTGTATTCAGTTTTAATTAATATAGATTTATATTTAATGCTATTTGCGATCAAAAAATTCTTATAAATCTAACATTATTATAAAAATAGAGTTTTTTTTTTAAATAAATTCCTAATTTTATTCAGTTCGGTTCCATTCAAAAATAAAATTAGTTCTATTAACATCAAAGCAAAATGTAATTATAAATTTACGTGATTCAAGAGCAAAGGAATTTAATTATATTCAACTAGTATTGAAATCATGTAATGCAAACTATATACAGAAATTCATCTTTGATTTCATTTATAGAAGTATCTTAAGAATAGAGGTTATTAGCAGTTGATGTTGATAAAAAGAAACAAGATAAAATTATAAATGAATAAATCTTACCATCTTGTCTAAATGCTGGTTTGCATCCGATTACAATATTCCCCATAGTCACAACCAATTGTCTTAACAACGAATGGTTCTCCTTGGTAGCTGGATCCGACAGAAACATTTGCAGCTGCATATACGATTTATCGTGAAGTTCGGTCATTGAACAATCGATGATCAATGCACCCAAAGCTGGAATTGTAGCAGTTCTGACCAAACTAAAACAAAATAAGGTATGTAAATCTAATAAGAAGCATTTTAAGGTCATAATTACGCATCGCTATCATTCGCCAGAGTAACAAGAGCCGGTGTAACTTTTGAATTCAGAAGCGTTTCGTTGCACAGGGATATGATTGTTGCGAATAATCCGGCCGTGAAACCCCTGACCAACGGCTTCTGATGCACGACACCTTCCCATAAACTCTGAACGACGATCTCCTGCAAACCCAATTCGCATAGACCTCGAACACTGATCTCCAGGCAATCCAGCGGAGTTCCGCAAAGAGGCAGAGCGCACAGGAATCTTCGCAACACATTCCCGGCGCTCTCCGGATCGCAAAAACTCAAAACTGATACCAAATATACTGGTATTATATTTAGACTCGGCGAATATTGATTGAAGCTGGACAGGATTTGCTCCAAATTCTGAACGTGCGTTTGGAACAGCGGTCGAATTCTCTTCGATGAAAACGCCTTGCCGAAGGTTTTACAGAAATTTGAGAACAGTGCTATGAAAGCCTGCAATAAATCATGTTGCGTTATGTCTATGTGATTTAAGCTATTCAGCAGATCTGGAAAACTACAAGTAAACAAATAAAAACCGAACTCAACGAATATTTATATCGAATTTCAACTACTTACACAATGTTGGTAATCCATTCCAATTCGTCCCATTTACAATCATCATCCTCCCCAATCAATTTATCGAATTCATATAAAATCATGCCAACATCTACTTCACTGTCATAAAAAATTGCTGGATTTGTAACAGAAGAGCAAACGCTCGACAATTCTGGTGTCAGATCGATTTTCATGCCTGTCTCCACTCGATCCAAAACAATTTCGTTGTCGGTAACGAACATCAGTATGAAAGGCAACAGTTCATTTATAACTTGTATTAATTTTAAAGCCATTTCTGGTGATGGAATTGCTTTCGACGGAGATTCATTCTTGAGCATCTTTAAAGTATTGTTTAATTTGTGCAGCAGGTTTTTGATCAAATCTGACTTCAATCGACCAATGTCCAATGCCCATTTTGCGAGCACAGGGAACAATATTTTTATAGAACTATCAATCACATTGCAGCTGGTATCCTTTAACGTAGCGAAAGCTAAATCTTCGCACTGACTATACTTATCTAAATCATCACAGAAGGCTACAACGAGCGCTAAAACACAAACCACTTCTTTACGTACAATCTCTTCTCTATCGTCCATCATTTGTTGCAGCATTGATAACATCAACGAATTTCTTATAGGTCCCTGTAATATTACAAACATGTAAAAAAATACAAGTACAATTGGTTTTGTTTATAAGTACCGAAACGTGAGAAATTAAAACTCGACAAGATTCGACGACTAGCAGTCTTCTTTCAACATGCTTATGTGTCAGTTGCTCCCAGCATTGTGGTAATAATTCATTCTCAACGACAGTTTCTTTGGTATATTTAGCTATTGCAGATATACCAGCTAATATCGAAGAACGTTCTATATCCAATGGTTTCTTTTTAAGATTAAACAACTGTTGGAGAAGCTTATCTCGAACCGTGGAATTCGGATTAAGATGAACAGCGCAGATCAGCAAAGGTATAGCTTCTTCGCGTTTATTCAGAATAATGTTTGGAATTATCTTAAGCATTGATTCGGAAATCACATTAACAATAGAATCTAAGCTCGGTACTTCTTTCAAAACACTTTCCAATGCTTCATTTTCCACATTAATTGCAGAATGGATTGGACATAAATTGTACAATTCTTTCTCATATTTCATTGACAACCTACAATCCATAAAATACGTATTTGTTGTAATATTTATTAAAATATCATTATTTACCTCTTTTGTATCAAATTCATTTTTGTAAAGTTTTCTTTGCATGGTTCTTTAGGATTATCATCATTGACGTTAATACTAACTTGAGTCCAATCACATGGATTTGAACTGTTATTTGAGAGATCATCCTCAATTAAATTATCTTCTTGTTTTAAATTGCTTTTATCAATAATTTCAAAATGCTCTGGGGAATTGCTGCCTATGGAATTCTTGCTACTAACACTTGGTTGCTTCTGACTAGTCTCCAATTGTTTGTACAGCTTTTCATTCTCACTATATAAATTGTCCAACTTGGTTTGGAACAATTCAATCTCTTGTTTCTAAAGACATACATTACATTATTTTATAATTTATTTATATATTCCTCTTACAAAGTTCTTAATGGATTCCTGATATTCTTCTTCTTTAAGTGTATATTCAGTTTGACTAAAAGCAGATATTAAATTATGCCCAGTCTGCTTCAAACCTTCCCTGTACAAAGTCAATAGTTCAGATGGTTTAGCAATATTTAAACCAACATCATCCCAATCTTCAAAATCCTACAATGTCATGTGTTAACATATAATAAGTAATATTGTATGGAGTGTTTACTTGATCCTCATTCTCGTCAGAAAATGTTATAGATGTTAGTTTATATCCATGCAATAATAAGTATTCATTTATTAAAAAATTTAAAGCTCTCTTTTCATGTGGTTTAATGCCATCTGAGTTTAAGCACTTTATTGACTGTTTGTCAGGTGAATTTTTTTCAGATTCTAGAACATAGAAAAGTATGACTTTCCTATAAGACCTAATAGATTTCAACACCAACCTGTTGCTACAGTTAAATTATTCCTTAGAGCACTAATAGTTTCCTTGGCTTTTCTAAGCTCAAACTCAAGAACAGCTACCCTTTCATCACCACCCCTTTCACCATCTTCTGAATATCTTGTAAAATCTAAACTATCTAATGTTGTTTGACTACCAGATCTTGCTAGAATATATAATAATGTTATTAACAAATTATTATTCTAAGCTAATCACTCACATATCCTTGAGGTATACTCCTGTGTGTGTAATTCAAAGTTGCCAGGATTAGAGAAGAAGTCTTTCAGTTGCCTCACTTCTTTGCCCGAATCCAAGAGCTCCGTATGCAACTCCAGGGCTGTTAGCAGCAATCTATCCTTCAATAATTTCTTTGCCACATCATTGTAAGTAAAGTTAATTTGGTTATTATCTGAATTAAAGCTCTTAGTTGATTCTGCCATTATTTTAAAATCTCAGAACAAAAACATTGGATACATATTTGACATTTTGACGTTTGGTTGACAGTTGAAGCGCTGGCGATATTTGACAAATAAAATGGCGGTAAAATTGATTTGAATTGAAACACAATTTATTGATAATTTCTATATTAAGATTTAAAATTAAGGTGTGATAAAAATCGAACAGATTTAGAATATATTTTAAATTTTATTGCTTCTCTTCTTTTTTTAAGTTAATATTGTGTTGTGAACAAGGCATTCAAATGCAAAACAATGCTGAAAATTATTACAATTTCTTATAAATGCCATCAAGTTGGACAATTGGGCACTATTGAGGTTTATTTTTAAGTACCTTAATATCCTATTTGTACAAGTGCAATATATACAAAATATTGTCTATGCTACTAAAAGTGTACTTTATACATTTTTCCTCATATACAATTTAAAAATATACACAAAAGAGTTTCTAAAAAAAGACATTGCAACAATACAAAATATCTATTTTACAATAAAATGCCCTTAGCACCATTACACTTAATTTAAAAAATATAATTTATTAATTAGTCACTATTATATAGTTCGTTTTTGATATTATAGAGTTGCCAGTATTCTTGTGAATCCTACACAACAATACAGCACTGTTTGTCCAACACCCCAAAAACAGGCATACAATGGCTGCATGGGTAGGCTTGAAAATCTATACACTGAAGCTATAGCTGCACTACTAACTATTCCTGATATCAATGGAGTCACAACCCCCATGACAACTATTAGTATAGGAAAGAATTTACCAAACTTATGCTTCCTAAGCGTTAGAAAAGCTATAGATGCTGCTATCTGAAAAATACAAATGCCATTTAATATATTGCAACATGTCTCAACACACATTACTTACTACATGTACAAGAAAAGATGAGAACAAGGCCCACAGGAAGACGTGATACCACATCTTGGTGAAGGAGTTCAGTGGATCGCATTGCAACCCCAGCACAGTGCCGAGGGAATCCATGGACATGGTCACCTCAGCTGTGGGCCCTTCCTTCACGTGCCACTATAACTATTAAATGATGGTGTCCCCATGTCCATCATTAGCTTTCTTAATTATCTCTTAGTCAATAAAAATATTTTCCTCTCACAAAATTAAAAACATTTCAGTTGCTGGCACTTCTGTCACGTCCGCAGTTGTCTAATCACATTTTTAATTCAAAAAATAAATAAACTATTAATGCCTTTTTCAGTTACGAAAAAAAAAACAAATTATTCGCCATGACCTGTCACATCTGACAGTTCCTAAAAGTCAAAGTCCATATGTCATGGACACAATTTGTAAAGAAACTAATTAAAAATATAGATAAATAATTAAAATGTTATTATTTCAAAACGTACAGATATATGGATATAATCAATAATATTAAACTTTAATAGTTTCTTTTAATGCAAATTAAGAGAATTCTAACGAAAATTTAAATGTTGGCTACACTGATGAAGCATTTATTAGATCTTGAAACTGTTTCTGTTTTCAGTTCTGTGGAAATCTCCGGCAAAATCATTTCAATACTAATTAATTATTTCTTGAAATAACAAAGTAAGTTTATTATTTTTATGTAGTTGATTTTAAACAAAATGTTTTTATAATTATTCTATTAAATCAGAGTTATTGTACTATTACTTAACCCTAAAACTTTTTAACTGTATAATATTTTTAATTTTTCAAATTTATCAACTAAAATAAGTAATGTTAGCATACTTTCATATTTAAATAGCTTTCAGAATGAATATTGACTTTCCTGAAGACAGTGACTCAAGTGATGAAGACTATGTCCCAGCTGGAGCAGCTGATGTACCTTCTGAGGTAGACTCAGATGGTGATCCAGAGGATCCTTTGTCAGATTCAGAAAGCCTTGATAAACGTGGAGCAAAACGCAAAAAGAAAAGTTCCAAATCTAAGAAGAAAAAGAAAACAGAAGAAGCTAATGAAGACAATGCAGGTGTGTTCATACAGACATAAACTTGATTTATTTTAAAGTATATATATATATAATTTTATAGAAACCCTAAAGACTAGTCAGGAAAAGTCAGAAGCTACTGAGGAAGACAAGAAGAAACATGCAGATTCACTGTGGGCGAGTTTTAAAAAAGACACAGGTTTTAAGAAGAAAGCAATTGACGACAAGAAATCTACCACTAGTAGCGAACCAATAAAAAAATCGGTGGTCGCAGATGAGAAACCGGTTAGTAAAAGCGAACCGGCAAAGGTGAAGATTACGGAAGTGTTCGAGTTTGCTGGTGAGGAAGTCAAAATCGAAAAGGAAGTTGCGGCGGATTCGGCTGAGGCCAGATTATCCACGGCATCGGGTTCTGCACCACCGGCGAAATCGCGTGGTGGTTTAGGAGGAATTGGATCAGTATTAAATCAGCTTGGCAAGAAGAAGAAGATTAGCACTCTAGAGAAATCCAAATTGGATTGGAATAAATTTAAGAAGGAAGAGAAAATTGAGGAGGAATTAGATAAATATAAGAAGGGAAAGGACGGGTATATGTTTTATATTGGCAATTTCTTGAGATTCGTATTAATTATTATTTTTTTTAAAGGTATTTGGAGCGTCAGGACTTTTTGCAACGAGCGGATCTGCGTAGGTTTGAAATTGAAAAGGAAATTAGGACAATTGAACGAAACAAGCGTATGAACAACGTACAATAATACTTAATATTTATGTTATTAATAATCACATTCCACATCATTCTCATCATTTTTGAACATAAAATACAAGTATTTAATGGTAATTTATTTATTCGAATTATTTAAACTGTCAGACATTCTTAAGTGTATTTTCAAGTATACTTATGCCGCAAGTTCAAAAAGCGTTGATACGAGTGTTGAAAGCTTCGAATTAGAAAGTATCTAATATAATTATTAAATATCATGAAATATTTAGTAATAAATATAATTCAGATGACAATATATCAAACCTTAGAAAAGTTACATTTTTGGTATTGATAAAAGGGAAACAGAAATCTGGTTTTGAGCACAATAATCAACAAGAAAGCAATAAATTAAAATGGAATATATAACAAAGTAAGAAAAGCCAATTAACTAGATTGTGTAAGACCTACACTGTAGATGATTATTAATATATCTGCTCTTGGTAATTGCTATTGCACATGAAATATATATATAAAATTAACATTGAATGATACATTTACAGTGGTTTAGGTCTGAAACTTGTACTTTTCGTTATCACGAAAAAAACATTTTATAATATGTCAAGTAGAGAAAATAAATGTACATTATTTCTTATTCAATAATCGTTAATTTTGGAACTTCGTACAAGTTCCGGAACGAATTAAATGCAAATGTTAAGGTTGTTGTCCCTGTTGTAATAGAAAATATGTTGAAAACTTGACTTGGACTTTACACAATGTACATAAGAAAAATATTCTATCAGTAAATGTTAAAATTGATGTATTTTGTAGTAAACTGGATAACTTTAATATATTTGTGATGGTGGAGTAAATGTTTTGAATTGCTCCCTCTATTGGTAAAAGCACAAAATATTGAAAATCGTTACTGATTTCAACATGGAGTCTTATAAGATAATGTAGAAAGAGCGAGACACAACAAATTCCAGTTCCAGCCTATCCCAACAATCCCGGTGAATCCTAGGCACAGGAATGAGCACATAGACAACAATTGGTGCTGTAGGAAGCTGGGAAGCCGGCGCATGTGTTATTGACTTTGTGCTGGAAAAGCCGCTCCTTCAATCATGTCTGTGTTGTCCTTTTAATGTTGTTTTAAATATTGACTTATAGATTAAAATTAATTGCTTTAAAACTATATGTGGAGGAATACATTTGAAGTTCAGTCAGTATATTAATGAAGAAAATGGAGAGTGGCAACAGCTTGGAATCCAAGTGAGCATAATAGCAGGACACAGCAAGTATGATAGTAATATAATCTTATTTCAGTTCGTTGGAAGATATCCAGTTTTATTCATCTCATATACATTTGTACAAAGCAGCAGGATCTAAAGCTACACAGACAGACCGCAGGAAGGCACTCCTGAAAGCTGTCAAAGAGTAGATGCTACCACCAAGCAATTTGAATTGTTATTAAATTCCTTTTAATACTTTCAGCAGACATAATGCATCCATTGATGAAAAACGTGGCATTACTGAATTGTTCTCTGATACTGAGACAAATGATGAAGAAGAACCAATGGAGGGAGTCTGTGAGGGAGCCAGAAGGAGACGTAGAAAGTATGCAGACAAATTGATGCTGTCAGAGTATTTCATTGAAAGACCTGATGATTTGGAACACAATTGGATTTTCAAGCTTTGCCCATTGGGAGTGCGCAATTTAGTTGTTGCCCACAATGTAATCAATTCAATTGAAAGTAACTGCATTTTAATGACCTTTGCCTTTGTTCCAGAGGACAACTAAAGCTTACAATAAGAATGGAGTCCTCCAGTCTGAATTTGAATCATTGTTGCCTGGTGGAGCTGGAAACAAGTGTGGCTCAAAATTCACTATACTGGATTGTATCTTTAGTCCCACAACTAGTGTGTACTACATAATTGACATACTTGCATGGAATTCATTTTCCTTAGTGAACTGTTCGGAAAGTATCTCTACTGGCCTTCAAGATGTACCATTATTATATTATAAAATTATTTACAGACCGAATTTCGATTCTTCTTCTTAAAGTCGAAACTGGAGGAAAATCACGATATTACACAGAAAACCAAGAGACACAGGTATCCATTCCTTGATGTAATTGGGCGCCCGGCTCAATTGAATCTGATCGAGGACGTCTTATCTCATTTTATGGAGAATGAAAACGAAGAGAAACTTGATGGAGTGTTGTTCTACCATTCCGAAGTCGACTATCGCGGCGGATGTACGCCTTTGGTTGGATGGCTGAAACCGTATATGGTTCCAGAGATATTGGGAATTCCGGTGGCCGCTGAATACATGTCCGAGAAGCCAGAGAATTACACGAGTTTGAAAGACCGCGTGGAAAAAATGAAAACCGCTTATTCCAAAACAAAAACTCACAAACCGAGAAGGGAGAAGAGGATAAAAGACGTGGAAATGGTTAATATAGTAGATGATTTAGAGGTAATTTATCAGGATTAAAGTAATGCATTAAATAACTGCAAACATCTTTTTATTCTATTTTCAGCTTGACTAAATTACTCATTATTTTTTTGTTAAAATGTGATACAGATTTTAATGTATGTTTTAATGTGATTATAACAATTGAGGCGTAAAAATAAATATCTAATAACGTTTCCACTTATCTCTTTATTTATAGCATTACGTTCATAGTTATATTATATTTAAATCCATCATATAAGTACACATCAAATTGAAATATAAAAAAAATACTTGGTTCGTTCGAAACCTAAATCTAAAATTCAATTGGATGATATTACGACGTTTCCATTATTACTTCTTTATTTTATTAAATGTGGCTCTCAATAACGAGTATTTCTCTTAAATAATTTAAACTTAAAAATGTTTATTCTAATAAATATTATAATTCTACAATAACTATGGAAGATATAGTTTTTGTCTTATTTAATTAAATGAAAATCGCTGGGAAAATTCTTGGTTCTTGTCTCGTCTCCTTATCTTGATCTACCTCCTCCACACCTCTCTAGAACTTTACATGTGACGGGTGTTGCCGAAGTTGATTCCTGATTGGTTAGCACCTTTATTGCTTCCCATCTGAAGACCAATGATCGATTGTCCAGCCTTCAGTTTATCTTCAGAGAAGTGTCGTTCGTTTTTCTCGGCTTCCTTCGGTCCAATGCTTGGCTTTCCAAAGTTACCAGCCTACAAACATATTAATATTAATAAAAAAAATACAAATCCATTATTATAATTATATACAAATATTGCCTAAGCAATAACATTTTTTTTTGTAAAGCATAACAAATTCTTAATTGTAACATTTTCAGAAATGTGTTCATTACGAAATTTAATTTCTGGACGCAATTTTATGCGTGTTAAAATATTTTATTAAATAATTTATATTGCCTTCTTATGAATAGTAAAGGAAGGAAATGTAGTTAAAATATTCTAGATCAAGTAATAAATAGTATGTAAAAAATCTACGTGCTTGAACTTTGAACACTTCACACCCAGTTTGTGGTGGGAAATGAGCAGCGATTCAGGTCATAAAAAAATGCCTTCGGCACTAAAAATTAAATGTGTATGGGCAAGTGGTAAGAACTAATATGGATATGCGTTTCGATATCTTACTTTGCGTCCAAGTGATTGAATACAGATGACGACGGAGTTGAGATTTTGTCTTTCCCAGAGATCAACGGTCTGGAAGGTCTCTTGAGCCGGGACGCCGAGGACCTTGGCGGTCTCCAGGAAAGCGTTTATGTTTTCCATGCACTTGAAAGCCATCGTCGTATTGTTTATTTTCTTTACGCTTCCACTTTGGATGCAATTCACAAGCCTGCAATCAGTCACGCGAATATAAGTTTCAGAACAAAGGAATTTACAAGAAACGAATATCTGACAGCGATTTGTTTCTTTATTTCTTTGCCGGTGCAGACGTGTCTATATTTTTTTTCGTCTCTTTGATGTTCGATCAACTTACCTGCACAAAAGAGTGCCGTCTTTCAATACTTCGTAGAAATTATCCATATCTCCACCGCAGTTGATATCCTCGTTCGTGATTGTCCTTATCCATTCCAGGCATTCTTGAGCTAATTCTTCGCTGTACTTAGCGTTCACCTGCAATGTAAATATTTACCATTAGCATTTCACTCTTAATTTCCTTTACACATTCGTTACAACAATGTTAAACGCAGGAATGCAAGATATGCTAAACTGGATGTGTACAGGAAACAGTAACTGATTAACGAAAGTGGTTTTGGTCAATATAAAAGGCTATGGTAATTCGAAGAACACTCATTAATATTAAACTTTATCTGTGACACACTTCAAATGTATGAAACCCACTTCAATTTGAAAGAGTAATTATAATTATTTAATGAAATTATCGATTCACGAAACACTAACATATGCCCATATTGTTTATGGAATCGTAAGCCTGCTTATGTATGTAAATTATTGAAATACCGAAGGTTATTCATGTTTACATAACTGGACTACCGAAAGATAATGGTTACTAAGAAACAATAAACAAAATTTTAAAAAAATAATCAATTGTAAACTACAAACAATGACGGTCATTGCAGCAGTTATTACTTGTGGTATTTTTATGGTGAATATAATTATATAAATGTTAAGTTGTAATTAGTTATTATCATAAAAATAAAACGGTTAAAATACCGTAAATTTAGTTAATGAACTTTTTTATTTTGGTTAAACAATTTAACGAATTAACGGCGAAGAATTAATCGGATTTCATGGAAGTTGCTAAATTAGAAACATGTTGTTTTCTAAAGGTTTCGTCTCGGTCTTGGACATGTGAACATCGGCCGATGATTAATTTCGTCTAAGAATTATGTAAATCGGAAAGACAGCTTTGAATTCCCCTCAGGTCTTCACCTCGTCTTCTTCTTCTCTCTCCCACGCCGTTGAAATACAATAGTTGGCCATATATGGACTCTAAGAAACGGGTTTTCGTTTACGTTTAGAAACATACGAGCATATGCATAAAGAATTACGTCAAAGACTCTTGTGAGTCATTCGGGGAACGAATGGAAGAAAGACGAGAGAGAAAACCCTCGGGCAAAAATTCTGAGACAAGAACCGAGAGGTAGGAATGAAAAAAAAAACGCTATGCACATACACGAAAACAAACAAAACTCTTGAGCTAAGAACAAAATCAATAATACATTCGTCGTGACCGGAATAATTTTTACCGAGAACTTTACACATTTTAATTATGATACCTTTATGTATGCGTCGACAGCGGTTATACAATTAGAATTTGTAATTATGATGAATATGTAACAATATTTGCAAAATTTATAATAATTATTAAACATTTCCTAGTGATTATTGATTCAACCAGAAATAAATATATTTTACTCATAATTATCACGTACTTTTTTCAAATAAATTATTCTTAATGCTATTCTTAGAATCGTCATTCATTCAAATAACATACACTCAAGGATTTAAAATAATTAAAGAATGTTTATAATCAAATATTACATATAAAATGAAAAAACAAATCTAAAATAACAAATCGTTAAGTGATACTCTTCAATAATAATAAACATACATTGGTTACAAACTTAAATCGACAATTATTTTGCTTTTTAATATTTATAAACATTTTGATACATTCCCACGTTTATAATGAAAAACATGACATGACATAATAACTAAGATATGTCAGTTCATTATAAATATTTTAACTCATATATAATAGATTTTTATTATAACTTAAATTAAGGAACTTTTTATGCAGTTATCCTTCTCGAACAATCTATTTTTATATAAGACAATTTTGAAGAAATGCAGATATTACTGATATAACTTTGATATATTATTTTGAATAACCTTTAAAATTACATATTTCTAAATATTTCAGTTGACTTTAGCATCTGATAGATCTCATAATCATCTATGTGAACACTTAATCTAGTTACTTAACTTCTTAAAATTATCTTTAAATACTTTGAACCTTAATTTTAAAAGCCTCTTTATATGAGTAAATTAAAATAAAAATCAATTTGAAGTACTCGTTCAGTCTGTATATTTGTTTATAAGAAATATATATAAATTTATGAGTGGTAGATACTTGTTAATTATTATTTCATATAAAAACGTTCATTAATAAACATATTTCACAATAATAAATGATGTTTGCATTTCAGTTCCTTGTTATTCCAAATTTGATGTACACAATTGTTGTAATGCTATATTCTATAATTACTCACTCGTAAACCTTACAAAATAATAAAGATTTGCGCAAATGTCAAGGATGACTTACAAATAAAAAAATAAAGAGAGTATCAAATTTCAAATTGTTTGCAAATCTCCTTATTCGTAATTGGTGTCGAGGTGAAATTTAGACAATTTCATTCATGTTCGTCATGGCACATGTCTGATCAATCGTTAATCATTAAATTTTATGTAACATTTAATGTTACATTCGGCTCGTTTCATAATCATAAAAATATAACGTGAAATTTATTTGGCTATTAACACGAACATGCATGAGCACAAATTGTACCAGTTTATATTCATATATTTATGAACCATAACTTGATGAGACAAAGAACAGTGAAATAACTTTAGTTGAACTAAACTGCGGTTTGTTTTATTTTGTATAAGTAACTACATATAATATTGACTTATATCTGAAATTATTTATGAAAGACAATGTATTAATGGGTCGTGTAATTGCTGTGTTTGAAATAGACGAGAATACTATTATGTGTAAAGCATTGAGAGTTTATGAAAGGCATTGCGTTTCCTTCGATCTATTCATTCCGTCCGTCAAAGTAATAATAATACATTTTGTTTTAATACTACAAATTACTACAATATTTACTGATGCTAAATTAACTTCAAAACAATTAAGGTAAAAAAATAACATTTATTGAATACTCGTATAATTAGTAACAATTTAAAGCAAAATATATACAATGGAACCTCTGTTAACTAGTTTAATCCGTTCCAAAATTTCCGTATAGTGAAACATATTAAAACAGAAGTTTTAAATATGATGTAGCAGGGGGGACTTCTCTTCCCATCGTCACTCGTTATGCGAAAGCGAGTCATTTTTCTTACAATTCATTTTGCTCGTTGAGCGAAATGCTCGTTATGAGAAGTACTCGTTAAGAGAGGTTCCACTGTATATAAAATATTCAACAACAGTGTTAAAATTGGACAATGATATAGCTACGTGCATTTAATCACAAGATTTCGTTACATTTATCAAGTTTATTGAGTTGTTAAATATGTATAAAAATAAATTTACAGTTGATAAGTATCAGTTGAAATCATCATGATCAAGGTTTAGGCAGATGACGTGATTTTTCGTGAGAAAGTAATCATTTGATATGACAGAGAAACTTATCAGCAATAAAAAAATGAGAGGACTTTGAACTTAATTTAAGGAATATTTGATGATACTAAGCTTGTATCAAATTGATAAGTTTTTCAAACGTGAATTGTAATATTTATTAATAGTAACTTTATTAAATTTCAATATGCTGATAATATTTTATGCGATATTTTATGCGATTATTGACCTAAACTAGGAAGCAGAACGGAAGATCCCATGAAACTCAACACCTTAATAAATATAATATTTTGCGTTTATTCGATCTTTTTGTGCGTTTCGCTTGAGCAAAATGTGAAATACAAGAAGTGAAACTGATTGAAACCGTATCAGACGATAAATATTTGCATAAACTGAAAGCCAACTCAGCATATACGTATCAGGCAAATAAATAAAAAAAAAACTGTTAGCCTGTGTGCATATGTTCGTAGAGCAATGGCTGTAATTGATTGTAAA
This sequence comes from Nicrophorus vespilloides, assembly GCF_001412225.1. NCBI lineage: Eukaryota > Metazoa > Arthropoda > Insecta > Coleoptera > Silphidae > Nicrophorus > Nicrophorus vespilloides. The sequence continues at coordinate 17,800 of NW_017099876.1, read as the reverse complement.
TTTGATGTGTGACTTCACGGCCTATAAATAGAAAAGACGACGGTGACTCAATATTATTAACCATATTTTTTCAGCTCGTAACGAAACAATCTGTTTAACAAATTAAAAATTTGTAACCGAAAATCTTTTGGTGAAGTTGCGGTGACCAAATGAATAATCTTCTTGATAAATTTTCTTGTGCGGAAATTACCAATTTCATTCGTTTTCGCGCTCACATGATTATTCACAATCTGAAGCGGAAACACGATAATGAAGAATTATATCATTTGCCACATAATATTGTAGGTTTCTAGGTCACACGCTTACTAATTACTATATTAAATAAATTAAGATAAAAATATTTTATTATTTAAAAGGTGCATCTTTGCCTATGTAAAAAGGTTTGGTTTATTGTAAAATTTCAAACTGATTCTACCCGAATTTAAGTGTAATTCTTCAGATATATCAGTTAGGGAAGAATTAAGTGTATTTATGTAATTTTCTGTTTATTTATGGAATTGGAAGAGATAAGTCATGATGGAGTGGTAATCTTGTTTATTAAATAAACAAGTTTATTTTTTAACCACGTCAGAATTTCTTAACGATGAGTGGTTTCTAAAAATAACGGGTTGTAACTGAAGGGTGGATGCAAAGAACGTACTGCCGTTTATCTAGAAAGTTAACGGAATTTGAACATTTAACCGTTGCATGTACGTTTTAACACCTTGAGGCAACGTAAATAATCGCCCAAGAGAAATGCATGCATTAAGATTGCACACATTTTCCTTACTCAAATCAAGACGTGCACTCTGTTCTACAGTCTAGACTGCGACCTTTAGCGAAGCTGACGAAGTGAAGATACCTCCTGTATAATGAAGTGAAAACCCAGCAAAGCATATCACAGTTATTTTTCCGCTCGATTTACATACGTTCCTCGAGTCTGGACATAATGCATTTCCAAGGAAAAAAAGAACACAAAACGAACGCTCATAAAGCTGATGAGGAGGAAATAGGAAACCCGATGGAAAGGATACGAAAAAAAACACGAACTTGCAAAAGTAATCGCATGCGTTACGGCATCGCATTTCCTGCTGTCGAAGACATTTTATGAATTCCAATTAAGAAATCAATTTGTATAATTGAAGCAAAGAGGAAGTGTACTGCGATAATTCACATTCGACAAACCATAAATGTTTACACCTGATGTACGTTTAAATGAAGACGAAAATATTATAGATAGAGAGGATATGATCACAGACAACTGAATTTAATGAGCTTAAAGAAAATTGGATTTGTAAATAATTCTGGTACATATTTATGTAATTTTTCGCTTAAAATCGGAAGTTATTGCAATTATTTGAATTTCGTAATGGTAAATTGAGTAATTGCTGTAATAACATCGTTTAAATCAAAAGTTGTAATTGATTTTCGATGGCGTCATTTATTATAAATAACTATTTCCAATTTCGTATCTCTCTCTATGTATTTTGTTTAACATTATTTTGGATGTATATCCAAGTACTTGAGCGATAAGGAACGCAGAGAAAAGATTATATTTGTTTTGAACAAGGTTAAACATCGATTTTTTCCTCGTGACCTACATTCAGCCGGCTGCAGTTCTGCACATCCCAGCCCAGAAACGTGCAAGGGATAAAGTAAAAAAATAAAATAAAATTGAAGACAAAAACTGGAGGTGGAGGAATGCGAAATGCAATCGAGACAGAATTTTCCGGTTATGTAAGAAGAATGCAGCCAGGAGAAAGCTCTTTTTGTGAGCAGATGGTGCAGCAGAGTGAGAGAGGCCTCGCCTTAAAACCACCTGCTGGTTAATAAAATTGCATCGATCCCATCGCTGTTCCAATAAGAAGGAACTAATAACGCGCTGTTTTCTTTGGCTTTCGTGAAAGAGACACTTAAAAAAAATAATATAACCGGCGTTCCTTCTTTTTTCCTGTCTCTGCTCTTGCGGCGCAACAAACAATGCACCTTTATAGAAGAAGTGAGAATGTAAATTGCAAACTGACCTTTCTTTGAGCTTCGGCGGCAAATCCACTTTTGGTTGCTCTGTTTGTTGCCATCTTCACTAATTAATTAATTCGGTTCACTCGGTGGGTTTTTTTTTTTGAAGATTGGAATTGGATTCCGTAAACTTATTTGAGATCCCTTGTTGCGATTTGAATTTACTTTGGATCGGGTTTGTTCAAGCCCAGTATTTGCTAGCAGGAGTATAGCTACACTACTGGAGCTCCCTGTATGCAATGTCGTCCTCAACGACTCCCCTCCCCAGCGGCGATTGAAGGTTGCTTCAAAATTCATTCTCTTTGGTCACTGGTTTTCGACCAAATCCAAGAGTTCATACATCATTACAGGAATTCAAAATACGAAAAGACACATGACGAAGACCGTACGTTTCGCAATATAAGAATGAAATCACTAATAAATACATTAAACATTCCTATTAATTATTACTAATTCTACTACTTTATTCAAGAATACTCAAGAATTAAGCTTTTATCGACATTTAAATAACATAACGCATATTTACATTAATAAATGTAAAATAGCTCAATCTTCGCGCCTTTTATGGCAATAAATTAATTAAACTAGAATTGGATGCAATCAACATTCGACTTTAATCGATTTTTTATGCATCCAATGATAAAATATTATCCATTACGTAACATTTTATATGTACATCCAACACATCTTTAATTTGAATACATTCATTATTATTTTTATCATCATAACTAACATATCAACTTATTTTGGATAATAAGTCGCACCATTTTTTACTTAAAGAAATATACACCGTATATATAAACCGTACATTTTTCTATTTAAATACGATCTAAAACTTCAACTATACGCATTGCACAAAACAATAAACTGTTATTGTTTTAAACATTAATATCTCATTGTTTTGTGTTTTTTTGTTGTTGTTGCTATATGATTTCAAAATAATAGAGTTGCGTATTTTATCCAAACACAAAACTAACAGCAAGCAAGCAAGCACTCGACCAAACAATAAATAAACTTTTCCATTGCTCAATAAATAAAATATTTGCGGCGTCTTAATCTTGTTCCGCGATAGAAGACGATGACGAAAATGATGATGTCATTTCCTTTAAAGGAATGAAAAAATATTTGGGGAACGGAATTCATGGAATATAATTCATAGCGGAAGCGCAATTGATACATTTAGTATTAATTTATAAAAAAATATGCACTATTCTTGCTGTTATCTCTAAGCATAATGTAAACTAATGATAAGACTACGTAATAATATTTGCAAAATAATTTTTCGTTCACCTAGTTTAAGTAAATTTCCAAAATCTACTCTTACTGAATTGTATCTCATTATAGAATCCATGATATAAAGATTTTTCGAAATATTTGGGGTGTTATGTAAGCCACAAAATCATATTGATTTTTTCAGAAGCCAATACATTTTAGAGAATTGAAATTTCACCAGATTGTACCCTCCCCAAATATATTTATTGATTATTTACAATAACGTTTCTAAACCTTAACTCATTGAGTAGTAGTACAATATCGAGTAAAGAGGAATTACCCTTTAATTTGATTGGTATGTCAAGTGATGAATTTTGATAGTTTTGATTGAACCAACATCGGATGGTATCGATGTTGGTTCAATTAACGAAGATATCTGATTCAATTGTCTAGAAATGTAAACTAATGATAACTAATGTTGGATCTACAAATTGTGCAATTCCATAGGTTTTACAATGCCATCTCAAAATTAATATAAGATACGTAAACATGAAAATATTGTAAGAAAATTTTTACTGAATATCACTGAAATATCAAACTTTGAAACTAATTAAGTTAAAATAGTACTAATGCGGTAAAAATGTCTTTGTTGTAAAATATTTGAAGTATGTTTTATTTATGTGTAAATAACATGCAAAATGTGCATACTGTGCATAAGTTAAACAATGACATTCAAACGGTGCGTGATTTATAGTGCAAATGCAAATTATTGCGATAAGTTCAAGACGAGTTATAAAGTTTAAGGAGAAAGTGGTTCCACAAATATATTTTATTTTTGAAAGATGACATGTGTGTTGTATTGGTAAGCGTTCCGATCATTTCGATTTTGTATATACATAAAAAAACTCAATGAATTAGCTTATTTATACTATTTACCTTACTTATCAGAAGATGTTCATGAGTCATTGGGTGACGATAACAGTCCAATAACTGATATACTTAATATAAATGATACATATGTAATAAAATATATATATTTTTATATAAATACATAACTTTAACGGTTTTGTTTGGAAATACAGACAAATTCGCTTAATTGGGACACCGGTTAATCGTTAATTAGTTACTAGTACCGATGTGTCCCGATTAAACGGAATTGACTGTATTGTTGAATTTGTACTAAATATACAGTCATACCTTGATTAATCTCTGTTAGAAAACCTCAATAAAATAAAGTTCATAATTTCAAATTTAACGCAAAATATAGCTAGAAGTTGTACTAGATGAAAAAAAAACGAAGTTATCCAGATGACTCAATTATTAGGTTTAATATGAAGAGGATGTTAGAAATTTACTTAATGCAGTAGATGATGATTTTATTTTGGAAGATTTAGAAAACATTGTCTATAAAGAAAATTATGTTGAAAGACATTAAAAACGTGTTTACAGTAAAAATTATCATGATTTAGGAAGAAATGTTAACTGTAATTACTCCATATAGTTAAATATTGTTAAATGAAAAAGAAAAAAGCACAAACAATCAACTTTAGACAAATATTTAAAAATGTGATTTCACTTTGCTCTTCATTTTCTTTAAGAAGTGGAACTCATTCTATTCGTTAATTAAGGTTTGGCTGTATTTAGTATATTAGAATATACAAAGTATACAAGTATTAACTATAATAAAAAGTATAATTGTACTGAATATTTAATTAAAGACATGAAAATATTAATATTTTATGAAGAATAATATAACATGTAATATGTTAAAAAAAAGAAAGTTATGAGTTTCCAGAAGGCTGTTTTAATATAATTTTACAATAAGCTTTGCATGCAATAAAGTTTCATTAGCCTCCCTCGTAATAGCAATCTAGCACCAAAGCTAGATTGGTATTACGAGTAACTTCCGTTGCAACCACAACGCAAATGCGTCAAAAGTACAGCCGTTACATGCATTTAGACATTCTCAACAAATAATATTTGAAGAGTGATCTAATGCGAATGCATTGATTGATAATCCTGTTTATTTTTTTTTCTGTGAAACGTTATCAAAACGTGTCGAAATGCAAAACGCTTTTGAGGTTGCCGCTGAAAGCAAACGTTCAACTAACGTAAATAGCAATAATAAAATAAGTGCTGACTTATTGAACTTGTTTCTAAATAAGCCCAGATGCTTGTATTAAAATGAACTCGACCTCATTACCGTTGTCGTTCAACATTCCATTTAAATTCACAAACATACTGCTGATGTTATCCTGTCGATTGATTTTTATGACCCGGAGGCTAATGGAACGGACATGTTTTCGATACATCTTATCGTCCGAGCAGATATGTGGATCATCAGGGGAAATCGATGCATTTTTCAGGCGAAAAGAAACAAAATTGGATAAAAGATGGTGATGATGATGATGGACGTTACGCAAACGGCGTTATTATGTAAGGAGCGGGGAATTTCATGTAGCTGTATTTTAAATAGAGACCGGCGCTCGATATGGATAAATGGCGAAACCTTGATCAATAAGGTAAACATAAATTACTATAATATTGTCCATACATGGTGCCCCAACTGCTCGAGATGTATTCGTGTTGGATATTAAGTGTACTGATTATACCATTCATTTTACAAAACATATGGTC